>NW_004797689.1:279131-281563 GCF_000002075.1 Aplysia californica
CTTCTTCTCACAGTCCTTTCAACCTGATTAAGACTTGCTCGGACCAGATGACCGTGATTTGCAGCAATCGTTCCCACCAAGGCGTTTTACTACAGCTCAGTTCAACCCTCAATTCCAGGATAGGAGAACTGTTGTGCGAGGAAGTGCGCTCCTCATTCAGTCTTAATCTGTTTTCCTATCGTCTCGTTTGCTCTGTCTGTATTGCCTGATCCTGGAATGTCGGTAGACTTCTGCCATTTATTCGTCTGCGAGCTGTCGCGATTTTTTGTGGAAAGTAAATTTCTGACCCCTTTATTGGAACGGGACGCGACAGTCAGTCCAATGTTGCTGGTACCCCCCCCAAAAAAAAAAAAGTCAACTTGAAGTGTTTTGATGTCTTCGTACTTCTTTGAACTCGTTCCCTTTTTTCCCCCAGATTGGATTGTGTATTTGGTGAAGCTTCTAGAATTAATATGTCTTTATCAGTCTTGCTCGCGCAGAGGTACAACAGTCAACATTTTTTAATTTTTAAAGGAAAAGAATATTAACAAGAATACATGAAACAATAGACTTGCTTTCACTATCAGACCACAAATGTCTACCAGTATTTTGAAGACATTTGGCCGTTGCTGTGCTGACTTAGATTTCAACAAGATAAGATGGCCATAAATTGCTTCCATGCTAGTTGCGAAATACTATTTTTTTTAGGGTAGGGGGGGGTGGGGGTGGATCTGTTTTTTTTTACTAAATGGGTTTTTTGTGTCTTTGTGCTTCTCTTTTCTCAAATAAACAAAGAGTAACCTCGGAACATACACGCACCCCCCAATCCCAATTGAAAAAAATCCCCTTCAACAACCCCCCCCCTAAAAAAAAGAAAGAAAAGAAAATTAATCGAGACCAATATAAGTGTCTCTTTGGGACCTGTAGTTGTGTGTGTGTGTGTGTGTGGGCGCGCGTGTGAACGTGCGTGTGCGTGCGCGTGCGTTCGTGTGTGTGCGTTCGTGTACGTATGTGTTTCGTGTCTGGCGTCTCACCTTGGTCTCCTTGGTGACGGGGTTGAGGAAGGGCACGTAGCGGACGTAGACGATGAGCGGCGTGGAGAGCGCCACCGTGAGCAGAAGGATGGCCGCCACCGTGGCGATGGCCTGCCGGTTGTTCATGCGCTTCTTGAAGGGGTACACGATCAGCATGTACCGGTCCACGGCGATCATCAGGATGGCCAGCGAGGAGGAGAATAAAGGCACTCCGAAGGTGGGCATGGCGACGTAGCACAGCACGCGACCGAAGATCCAGTCGTTTCTGTTGAGGTGAAGTTTTAGTTTTAGTAAGTGTTTAGCTAGCGGCACTTGCAACACAGTAAGGTCATATAAGTGCCGAAGATTATATGTGTTACAAGAGAGTAACAAACACAGAAAAAGAAGGAGGGGAGAAAAGGGCGATATATGTTTTATAGGAAAGAAGAAGCAAACCACACCAGAGCACCCGCCAACCACCCACTCTGTTGAGGTGAAGTTGTGGGGATGGGTAGGGGGGGGTGGATGAGGATTGTTGGTGAGAGTATTGCTAGATTGAATGGTTTGAGTTATTGCTAAGAGAGATACAAATAAAGCTGGTATTGTAGACGATGAAATTTTCTAGCTGTTCTGAAGGGGAAGCGGTGGATGTAGTTTTTGTGTGTGGATGGATGGATGAGAAGGATTGTAGGTGGTAAAGGGCATGGTTAAATTAAATGGGTCGAGTGATTGCAAAACGAGATACAAGAGCTAGTAATGTAGGCAATGCGAGAGTTTAGGGACGTCTGTGGATGAGTAGGGGTTTGGTAGGGGATGAATCTTGGATGAGTTTTACCTGACAAGTTGCAAAGTCATTTTTATGTTCATTCATGTAATGATCTCGGAATAAGTGCTTTTACTAAAAAGGTAGGAACGGTAGAAGTCAAGAAAAAAGGGCTTTGTTTAATTAGATTGTTTGAGTTCAAACCAAGATGCGAATTAACTAATATTGTAGACAATACGAGTCCATCTCTGATAAGAGTGGAGGTCAGTGATCAACGAGATTCGATTCTTATCTCTAGGGTTGAGAAGGGTAAAATATGATGGTTGTGGTGCAATAGAAACAACACCAACAATTTTGACAATAGTGATGATAGTACTGTTACGAAGAGTAATAACAGCATATAAGTGGTATAATATAGTAATGATACAAATTTATTCTAAAAATTGTGTCGCTTGTAGGGTGCTAAGTTAAGGCGCGAAAAAGTCTTAAGGCTCGACTCTGGAGGAGCTATTGATTTGATCTTATTTTTTTTTTATCTTAGACTATCACAGCGGAGGGCTTACCCCAGAAGAAAATTCAGGTATCGATATATCTTAAAATTTCATCTCGATAGCTCCTCCCGGGTGCTCCTGAAGTCTTTGTATTATGGCCCTTGTATGTGTGTGTGTGTGTGTGTG
>NW_004797689.1:282218-286534 GCF_000002075.1 Aplysia californica
GTGTGTGTGTGTCGTTGGGGAGGGGGGGTAGTGGGGTAGAGAATGAAATCACTGAAGTGAGAGGACTAATCTGTTGCGTAGACGCGAGCTGATGGGATGATGGCCTTCATCTAGCTGTAGGGAAAACAGGAAATAACGCAGCGGTGGTAGGTAGAAATATCGGGGACATGAGAGGGGGTGGGTTAGGGTGGGTGATATGTCTGTTGATTGGTAGAAAGACGGATGGTGAGTTCGACTGATTGTTTTTTTCGGGGGGGGGGAGGCGAAGAAGGAGAAAGAAGAGGGGAAGGACCAAGCTGTAGAAGAAACAAGAGGCGGAGAATGAGGAGGGCCAAGGAGAAGGGGGAATACGTGAAAAAGAATAAGAAGGAGATGGGCCCAAAAGAAGAACATTGAGGAGGAGGAGAAAGGCCAAGAGGGAAGACGCAGAAGAGAAGAAGAGCCAAGAAGAAGATGGGGGAAAAGTAGAAATGAAAAGATTAGCATCAGGAGAGAAGAAAAAGTTGTCTGGGAGAGAGAGGGGCGACCATTGTCTACGAGAGATAAAAGCATGGTGAACCAGCCATCCAGACAAGATGCAAATAATAACTTACAGATAGGAGGCCACGGGAGAATGAGCTTGGACAAGAAGAGGGAAATTAAATAGAGACTGAACGAGCGGTTAGGGATAGGGCTGGTAGTCTAAAGGTAAAAGGAGATGCAAGCCAAAGTCTGCACAATCTGTTCATTATTGCCATCATGGTCGTCTTATACAATCCTTTTGTGATAAGGCTGCGTTTGTGTTGTTTAACGCACTGCCTGACGTGAATAGAGATCTCTTCGAAGGTGTCGCACGTAGACCAGCTGTTAGAATACTGGAGAAGGAACAGCAACAAAAACAATGACAATGATAATGACATGGAGGGAAGGAGACTTTCCTGGTCTGTGCAATGTCATATTATTATACGAGGGGCTTTTGAAGCGGGTTGGAGCCCGCATTGGTAGGTCCTTAGCTTTTTGTCTTTTGTTTTTATCTTTCTACCTGGCTTTTCTCCAGCACGAAATGGCTGTTATTGTGTCGATATGGTTCTCTTTGCTTAAACACAAACAAACAAACACAACTAAAGTTTGGCACTTTCTGTTTGTACGCAATGGGCCTATATGTCGAGGTGATAGGAAAGCCTAGGCTGAAACGAATACAACTTCAAATACCGAATGTCCTTGGGTTGTGTTCTGCCACAAGTACTTTCAATCATGATAAGTCGCCATGTATGTGAGTGCATGCTGTTTATTTTTATGGTCTTGACGTTTTATGGTTTCTTTTTCTGTCTGTCTACAGTTTTGTGCTTTACATTTGCGGATCCAGTTAGTCCTTTGCGGTGATCGAAAGATAGTTGTTGAGAAATTCTAAAGCTGTAACTCCTTGCCTCCCCTTCCCTTTAAACTTTTTAATTTGCCTGTATCTGGAAGACGTTCATGGTATTTTTGTTGACCATTCCACTGACTCTATCTTACGGTCTTCCCTTTTTAGAATTATATTGTTGCAATTATCTTGATAAATGTTTCATTAAAAGAAAATGCAGGAACAAAAATTTATTAAAAAAACCAACAACAGCACACACATTCTCTCTCTCTCTCTCTCTCTCTCTCTCTCTCTCTCACACACACACACACACACACACACACACACACACACACACACACACACACTAAAAAAAAAACCCAAAACTTTTCTAAGAGTGCTTCTGAAGTGGGAAAGAATGGAACAGGGGGGAGGGAGGTGTGTCCTCGACAGTTTTTGACAGAGGATTCTGCTCAAGACCACTCTCGTCTAAATGCAGTATCCGAGCAGCCACATCGATATAATCACCATTGAGTGCGGATTGTGTATGACAGACGTTGTGAGTAGCTGCTGTTTATGTTGCAGTCCGAAGCAAATTGCGTGCGCTGCACTTTTCAGCTTAGGCAATATTATGCAGATCCCACTGAGCTCTTTCGGAAATTTGGCAGATTTATTTGAACGAAATCCGCGATGAAACGTGAGAGGTGTAAACAAATCCTTTTCCAAAGTTCCCAGGGGACCGTGAAGAATATGCCGCAGGAAATTCTGTAAAGGCCACGGAGATGTAAGGAATTATAAACGTATTCAGGGACGCCTTTTTGAAATATAGAGCATGTTGTATTTGTATCCAAGGGTCCTGAAGAAAACTTAATATATGGCTGCCCGTATGGTTCAGAGATCCGCTGTCCGGAGCAGTTTTTGTTTTAAAGCTGTAGGTTTTTTATTTTTATTTTTGTGTTTGCCTAGCCTAGTTCTTTTCATTCACCGTGCTGCTGTTGTTGTATGGATGTGATGTGCTTTACTCTGACTGAACTGAACTGAGAATTTTATCGCGCACAAAAATAGACCCGGGACTAACTAATGACGGATACGGGCACACCCCCCCCCCCCCCCTAGAAAAAATGTGTAAATGAACTTTACAAACGAACAAACAGACAAACAAAAACCCCCCCAAACAATCAACAAATCAACTAATGAATGAATAAATAATGAATTAAAGAAAGAAATAGAAACCACATTTGAAATAGAAAGACAGACAATGACGAAGAAACAAGAAAAGGAACCTGCAATAAGTGTCTCGTGGGTCTCCCGTGTGCCTCAAGCGTACTTACCTGAGCTGGTAGTGCAGTTGTAGCGGGAGGTTGAACACACATAGCGCTACGTCAGCGATGGCTAGATAGCAGATGAAGATGTTCGTGACCGTGTGCAGCTGCCGGTAGCGCACGATCACCACGACCACCAGCAGGTTGGCGAAGCAGCCGAAGAGAATGACGATAGAGTAGAGCGTGATGACCACGGTCTGCCAGCGCTCCTCGTTCAGCACCGTCCAGTCGCTGCGCCACGAGTCGTAGGTGTCTGTCACGTTCAGCCGGGCCATCAGCTCCTCCAGGCTCACCTTGAAGTCGTCGTTCAGCTCGGACGCCGGTTCTACGGGGACAGACATGATGGCGGCTCGTGTGTTAGAGCAACGAGCGAAGAGCTACCGTTGACGCTTGTCCAGTAGGATTGCCGAACAACCCTCCCACTTCACCGTTGTTCCTAAGACAGGAACAGCAAAGTTCAACTCAACCTGAGCACAAGCACGAACGTTGATCGATATCCTAATCTTGTGTTCGGAGATAATCCACCGCACGATGACGCTATCAGAATAGATTTGATTTTGGGATTATCCCAGAAACATTTCACTTCTCTGAAAAAAGGCAAGACAAACTAGCTTCTTAGACACTGTGCGCCAGCTAGTTACTTGCGGATTTAGCAAACGCAGCGAAAAACACAGCGGTGTTGACAGAATAATTATATCTTTGATTATCCAAATTGACTCACAGGGTCACGGTTATGAAAGCACAGCATTCATGCAACCTGAAAAACATATGGCTCGAGTCACTTCAGCCTTCACTCTAAGAAATTGCCTACGACTTTCATGGGGGGTCTGCAGGCCCTTAAGCGTGTTGATTTTACTTGGGGCTTAAAGGCTTGTCCGTATCTTTACCAATGACTTTTTTGTGTGAAGCTGTCAGCTGCATTCCAGAATTAATGGGCCGTTGTGTTGGCGTGCTTCTGCACGAGGTTCTGTTTTTTCAGTTTGTCAACGCGCTGGGCAAACAGCAAATCTGATCAAAGAATCGATTTGACAATCCGTTTTCCAGACGATCGCTGTTGGTACCATATCTTGCATGTGAGCCAGGCCACGCAGTGTTATCCCTCACCAGCTTCCTTGTCGCGCCTCGGTCGTACGGCGAGCACTCCGCTCTGACGTTTCCATTCCCCGATCTCCCCACGCTCGTGGACTTTGCTCGTCTGAGCCGGTTTTATTGCTCCGTTACTCCTCTACTCCAGAGATTGAAAAATCCAATGGATGGCTGTATCAACTACTTTGTTTCTACTGCACTCTAGTTTTTACGATGGACGAATCTTTTTTAAAAACTCCGGTTTATTATCCTTTGTTTCCACCTTTCATAACAAAATGAGGTTTGGGGTGAATTCTGCTTGTCCTAACGGGAGACCCTTTTATTGGTAGCTGCAGTGTTTTCTGTGTGGCTAAGTGGTTTCTCCAGCGCTATGGGTGCGTCCAATATTTCGATGACTGTAGATTGAAAGTCGCTGTCTACTGTAAATGGAAATGTAGAGACAAAAGCGGTCAGCTTATTGGATCTTCGAAGAAACTTGCTCCTGTCTGCCCGTTCAGTTCTGCGAACCCATAAGTTTGGGCGTGGATCTCCCAATGCCAGTCTGAAAAAATGCATAAAAAGAACTTTAGTTTCCTTTTTCCGACCCC
>NW_004797689.1:289511-291118 GCF_000002075.1 Aplysia californica
TCTCTCTCTCTCTCTCTCTCCCATCTCTCTCTATCTCTGTCTGTCTTTTAAAGAACAGTTGTTCTTCCAGGGTTAACCGGTGGGCGGTGGCCACAATGATGTAATTATGGTATTCTTTGCTTCTTCCACTTATTTGTTTTGCTGTTCTGCTAATCTGTAACTTATAATACCCCCCTTGGAGTTCCTGGCATCAAATGGCACGACAAATACCAGACACGGAAGTTCCCAAAAGAGCAAATGTCGAGAGTTTTATTTTCTAAGAGACTTAGCTTCTCTGGCCTGGCGATGTCGTTAGAATGCTTGTTTTTAGAATCCTAAAAACAATATTCTGTTCCAAGCTGTCCTCAGGAAAGCGTTACGTTGGTGCAAAAAAAGAAGAAGAATAATAATAGTAATAATGATAATAATGATAATAATAATAATAATAATAATAATAATAATAATAATAATAATAATATAATAATAATAATAGTAATAAAACAACAACATACACACGAAGCGCTACAATGTACAAAGACACCCTGAAAATGTATCTGAAGATCTTCAATATTAATCCCTTGACATGGGAGAACCTTGCCCCTTACAGACTTAGTTTCAGAGCAGCATTTACAATAGGCAACTAATCATATATGACACTTTACGAATTTAAAATTTGGGAGCCAAGAGAGAATCCCGCGAGCTGTTCATATATATGCACAAGTGAAAATGAAGCTTTTAAGCGTTCAAATTGTGGCAAACTCTTCTCTGCCAAATTGACCTCATCTGCCATTGCAGAGGTCACAAGTCATCTCAATTTTTATTTATTCTTCTAATTCGCCCAAAGTTTTTCTCCCGCAGATGCATTGGTCGTTGCCAGATATTGACGGACAAACTCTTTTTATTACTTATCCCCAGTGCACGTTGTCCATCGGATTCATTGGGCTGAGTCAGGACCAATCCGATTTTCCTTCATTAATTGAACATAATAAAAGCTACCATTTTGAAACATTACGATTTTGAAGGTCATGGATCGAACCAATGGCATGGTGTCATATAGGAAGCATTCCCCCATCCATGAGGGAAAATCTGGATGACCCTGACACCATCCGACAATGAATCCAATTGGCAATGTGCAGTGGGTATTCGCGAAATTTGATTTACCCTACCGATTGTACGCAGACTCGGGACTGACCCGGGATCCGATGCGATGATTGGCATGTTCGCACTCGTGAACTGCTGGTGCTTGCCGGACGCTCCCTTTCGAAACAATTGAAGATCGCAATGTTAAGTCAGGTGTATAACACCCCTTGCCTGCCCATCTTCCCCCCAGTCCCTCTCCCTCTCCCTCTCACTCTCTCTCTCTCTCTCTCTCTCTCTCTCTCTCTCACACACACACACACACACACACTCGTTCTCTTATGAATTTTCCCTCTCTCTGTCTTTCCTTTTTTTCCCTATGCTACTCAATCTTCTTCTCAACTCTGCTCTGATTTTTATGTTTTTGAATTTAGCACTAGTTTCTTGCCGACACAGGGAGGGAGGGAGGGAGATAGATAGATAGATAGATAGATAGATAGATAGATAGATAGATAGATAGATAGATAGATAGATAGATAGATAGATAGATA
>NW_004797689.1:291421-292986 GCF_000002075.1 Aplysia californica
AAACTTATTCGAATAGTATTGAATTGTAGTAACAGCTTTTAGTCAAGGTAAACAACCCCCCCCCCAAAAAAACAACAACAACAGCGCACACTAATTGTTTACTAGTTAAGTCTACACCATGGGCAGTCACGCTTTTTGGATCGGGAGCCACTTGCACTATTCCATAAACAGCAAAAGGCCACAGATTTTAAAGCTGGTCATCCTGCCAATGATAATGATATACAAAATGTAACCTGCATCATTGTAATACAATGATCTAATTGGAAAAAAAAGCCCAATAAATCCATTAAACAAACTCATTTTTTCTATAGTTTATGCGACAGAAGATAATCTTCGCTCAAAGGTGTGTCGGCAGATGTGACCAGTTTAATAACAATTTGCGTAATGCATTCTTTAAAGAATTGTGATTGTTTCCACGAGACTTTTTTACATTGTAGATGGGGGAAGTCTGCCTGGTTAGTGTTTGATTTGCAAGGGAAATGATCATTGAGCTTCTTTGCGAATCGTTTGCTCAGTTTTGGGGACATTTAAAGTCCAAATTTATACAGAAGCAAGAGGTGAGAAAACGACTGCTCTTAGTACATGTTGTATATTGTTAATCCTGCTCGTTGCGTTCTTTTTGTTCAAGTGATAGATGGGACAGCACGTGATTCAGGTCCGTGGATCTGATCATAGAGATAGAAAAAAGCGACCTACTAATGGGAGTTAAAAAATAACAACAGCAACAACAACAACAACAACAACAACAGCAGCAGCAACAACAAAATAACGACAAGAGCAGCAGCAGCATTGAAGGATCGTTAAAAAGTGGACGGGGAGAGGGAAATAAACATTTTTTTAAAAACCAGTCGACTGCCAGCTTTGCGAGAAAACATTTTAAATAGGTTTGTGGTTCTCTAAAGTAAAAAAAAATGGTAATGTGCAAGCGTTTTTATTTTGCTAATTTTCTGAAAGACTAAAAACAGTCCGTAGAAAAGCAAAACACGAAGATTGACGAGTGGTGCCTGCAGTACTTTGGGGACCGCCGCGTGTTAGACACAAATTTTTAACAAAGATTAAATGAATGAATAAAGATTAATTTGGTTTCCAACGTACATAAATAGTTGAAGAAATAAATAAATTATCGCTATAAAAATGTCCAATGCCACGAAAGCAAGCAGTAAATACCCATTTCCTACTTAAGATAGATGATAAGAAGCAAGGAAACTCTGCCCCCCCCCCCCAAATCCCACCGGTTGCAGCGCAAAAAAAAGAAAAGAAAATCCAACAAGAACCCCAAGAAACTACACCATTCCGAGAAAAAAAACTTTAGCTCGTGTTCGCTCGCCAACAGCAGAATAATATGAACCCAAGAGCCGTGCACTTTACTGAAAGAAATAAAACTTGACACATTCGCTCAACGAAGTTGCTTGTCAACAAGAACACGAGCACGAGCAGCACACAGAATCACCTCTGCCCTCAAGTCTCTGATAACGCGTAAACATTTGAACTGTGAAGATGAAACTTTTCGGCTGTGAATAATTTGCCTGCGGTAGTGCGCGTACCTGGTGTTTGAAGCTCCCCCC
>NW_004797689.1:293722-295494 GCF_000002075.1 Aplysia californica
AAATTAAAATGATAATATTAATAATAATAAATAGTAATAATGATTATAATAATAACAATAATAATAATTTTATAATAATATTATAATGATAACAATAGTAATAGTAATGATAGAAATATATTGCATTTATATAAGGCACATCTTTTGTTATTACGCAGGCAGACCTTATGGTTCTCAGAGACATTCCCGATTGCTTGGGAAGCATGCAGGGCAAGCTGCCATTTTACAGGCACTGAAACACTAACATACGACACCTCTCCCTGTTTATGGTCGGGTACTCCGTTCACAATCATGTGAAGTGGGAAAATTTGTGTACGATGCCTTTTCTAAAGACCCAATGTAGGGCCACGGCCTGACCATACATTTACGAGCGTTTCATTTTCATGGCGTGTAGATGATAGATACTGCCCTGGCTTTACGCTGCCATCAGCTCTATTAGAGTCATCGGGAAAACAGGATGCGTCCACCCTACTCGTCAGCATAAACCCGGGTTGCTGTAGGGGTATAGTCTAGTCAAAGAGATCAAAATGCTCTATAAAATGTCTTCCCGACAAGGGAATCGAACAAATATTAATTGCAGGCAAAGCAAAGAACCTGTCCTGTGCGCAACCGACCCCGGTAATGTTTACTTCTAGGATGTATGCGTATAACACTTCTTTCAATACTGATAGGTTGATAAAGAAGTGGGGCCTCCGATTCTATGTCCGTCTCCGATAGGACCGGTCAAAATGGGCAGTGAGAGCCTTGAAAACGTCACTAAAAGATACATGTACACGTTTAGTGTAAGCACCGAGCCGGGGATTCGAATCAGGACAGTCTGCCACGTAGACCCGCTTGATCAGGTTGACTTTGTTGTCAGGAGAAATAACAAATATTGAGAAGTGTCTGCGCTGTTGAACTTGTGCCAAATCAAAACAATCTCTTCATGCTTCACCGTATTACAGACAGTGGTATGTGAACGGAAAGCGCTTCCAATCGAACTTTGTATCGAAGCGCGCACGTAGTAGAATCTTTAAAAAATCATCTTTCGCGTACTAAAGCATGCATGTATTTCTAAGAATAACACGAGACGAAGCGCACTTTCCTTTATACCGAAGCTGAGGAGGGAAAGGTTGCTGAATAGACAGAAACGTGTTTACTAAGTTTTAAGGCCTATCTTTTCATCACTTGGACGTACGCATGCAATGCATTTCCCTAGGCCATGAGGCCTGAAATAAAAGTCTCAAATTTCAAATCTGAAAGGGGGGAAAATGATTTTAAAAAATGCTGAGGTCTCTGTGTCGTTTGTGCACTTGAGCTTTCCTCCAATCGAAACCCAAGTCCCGGACGTGGAAACGTCTTCTTGCTTCCTGCGTCCCCATAGCATTGTTGACAGACGCGGTGCTCGCGTGTGATTAAAACCTGTACCGCGGTGCTCGTGGAGGAGCGGGGACCGGGGCGAAACAGCCGCAATATCCTGTCGTTTTGCGTTTGAGGAAACCTGATGTCCACCCGGGATAGCCCGGAAAAATCGGGGACGGAAACCGATCCCTAGCGACCCCCCACCGATCTCCTGACGGCAGCTTATTCGATTTTCATCTTTTGTCTTTTGGATTGTTTGTTTTTTTTTCTCTCGAGATTTTTAACTAAAAAACACACGAACAAACAAAGAACCTGAAAAATAATGTCCATTCTCCACCCCCCAAAAGAAAACAACAACCACAAAACACAACCTTTTCCCCCATTCCTTCCTTCACCGGAAGAATAGAATGTGCCCCTTTTCATGCATCAGA
>NW_004797689.1:297522-298742 GCF_000002075.1 Aplysia californica
TTCTTCTTCTTCTTCTTCTTCTTCTTCTTCTTCTTCTTCTTCTTCTTCTTCTTCTTTCCGGTTGTTGGACGTTGCTTTTTTAGACCATTCCACAACAATTATGTATACACTAAGACCCTCTACATCCACTTACAATATTACAGAAAAAACGTTTAAAGTCTTGTCTCGTAGTTCGGAGGATATAAGCGTCTATTGTAGTTTTCAGTGTGCATCGAGTTATTCAAGGTTTCTATGACGTGAATTGGTACCACTGAAACGGTATCGGTCCGACTAGGAGCTTGCCAGATTAGGATTATTTTTTTAGGGAGGGGAGGACACACGCACACACACTGACAAACATTCACACTACACGACATTTCACACACACAAACACACACACACACAAACACACGCATAAACACCCTTTTAGATATAACTTTGTACATGCATGTGTTCTTTGCAAACGCCCACACGCGCTTGCAAGACTTTTTAGAGTAAAACAGACCCAAGAACAACCCCTGTCCCCTCCCTTCCCCCGAAAAAAGAAGACGCCCCCCCCCCCTTGAACCAGCAACAGCAACCCCCTCCTTCCTTCTGAGAAAACCCCAACAAAACACTCCTCCCCTTTCCTCAAGAAAATAAACTTCGTTTTGTAATCTAGCTTTCTTGAATATCACCCGTTTCCACTTGTTAAATCGATTGGTCTTGTTTCATTGAGTCTCCAGGCCACCACTTTCCTTGTTTAGACAATTCTTTATGAGATCCCAACTTGTTTACCTTGTTTGAAATGGATTTTATAGCTCGAGACGACGTGAGTCCCTAGTTAAAACAATTGCTGTGGAATAAATCTTTCTGGAGAAGTAAAAATACTGAAACCTGATCAGGTTGCTGTTTGGTGTATTGTCGTAAGTGGTAGGAGCACACGCACTGTGGTCTTTACTTTGCTGATCGACTTACATTCATCAATTTAATTTTGAAGTACCCTGTGTTTTCATATTTATTATGAAGGTCTTTGCGGCGGACATCTTTCTTGTATGCTTTTTTTTTTACTCTGCACGGACACACATACCATACTGTACCCCCGTACTGCATCCGCGTACGTTGCGCGCGCGCACACACACGCACACATACGCATACACATACGCACGTAAACGCTCACTCACTCACTCGAACGCACAAAACACAAAGTGTGTGTATGTCACGTGTGTGTGTGTGTGTGTGTGTGTGTGTGTGTGTGTGTG
>NW_004797689.1:298979-302322 GCF_000002075.1 Aplysia californica
GAGGGAGGGAGGGAGGGAGGGAGGGCTGGGGTGAGACATACAGATATATACTTAATATAAAATACTTTTTTTACGTGTTAAGATTCGTATATATTTTTTTTACTTTATTATCAGTCTAATCTACGTTTTTATGGCCACCGCAAACTATACGTGCGTTTCTATTACTAGACGTCACATCCCTAGATGCGAACTAACTGTTCGCCAGAGCTTAGTTTTTTCCCCATATTGGGACTATTTTTCATGGCAGTCGTAACGCACTACACATATTTCTACATTGCTGAAACTCGCTGTACGGTGCAAGTGTGACCTCCCGACTCCCACACTTTAAAATTCTGTAATGTCTGTATTTGGTTCTCACGCATTTGTTCTGCACTATACCGCCCGAAGTGGGGTCACGTCCTAACTGAGCAATCTCTGACAACCGGTCCGCAGACAGACTTGTTATTGTAAATAAATGTTTTACGAACCAATTGACACATAATTTAATTTTGAGAGCAGTTAGAAGACGGGCTTCTTCGAGTGGTGTGTGCGCGCGCATGCGTGTGGATATGTATGTGTGCGTGTGTGTGTGCTTGTTTGTGTGTGTGTGTGCTTGTGTGTGTGTGTGTGTGTGTGTGTGTGTGTGTGTGTGTGTGTGTGTGTAATATACCGTGGGAAGAAAACTCGTGTATTATCCAGCATGCTGCTGCAAAGAAGTCTGGTCGTTACGCCACAAATGAAACGATGTGAAAGGTAACTGACACCCAACCTCAAACATACGAACGAACGGATGGGTGGAAGTAGGGAAAGATGCTTGGATGAATTCAAAACTCCCTGAGCAAATGGAGACAAGCACTGGTTGATCGGTTTATGCGTATGCATGGACCAATACTTTTTTGGGTGTGTGTGCGCTAGAGAGTGGAATGTTTGCTTTATTGAAAGGAAAAGTGATGCAAGGGTAGATGGATATATATGCATGGCAAAATATATTGCTAAAGGATTGATAGAAAGCAACGAGTGAGAGGAGTGTAAAATGTGGCTCTCGAGAAATACAATCAGAGATTTTATGCCTTTTGTTGGGTTTATTTTCCTTTTTTTTCCTCCATGGGTTCATTAATGATGCTGGTATTGTTTGGCGTCTCCGGTTGAGCTGAACATGACAGGTATGGCGAAATACGCTTTCTTTATGGTGACGCCATAGGTATTTGATCCTACGCTTTTTATTATGCTAATCATCACGTTGTCATCAGGTGGGTGTAAAGTGGTAATTACGTCCTGTTTGTATTCTTTTATCTGTTGTGGTTTGGGTGATTAGGAGCTGGCCGCTGGCTGGAAGGTCTTACTGCTTTCCCTTTTTGTTTGTTTGTGTCTGTCTGCTTGTCTAGCTGTCTGTCATACTTCTTCTCTCCCCCCCCCCCCCCCAAGTCGATCTGCGTCTCCACACGTACTTCCTGATTAATATTAACACCTATCGCCTACATTCGTACTGCGGACATTGTCTTGACATCAATCTGTGTGTCGTTGACTATCTTTTATCTGACTTTGTAACAGCGGGTGGTTGGAGGGCGCCACTGGTGGGCCGTACTTTAAAATTATTTTTGTCCACTATCCTTCTGTTTTGCTTTTTGTTCTTTTGTTTCTGTGTGTCTGTTTTACATTCTCCCAGCTCTATGTTCTTTTGTTTACTCAAACACTAATTTTGTTAGAATTAAAAATATTTTTTTTGGCCTTGGTTAATTTTAATGACTTGTGGCATCTTTAAAATGCAGAGACTCGTGGCGGGTGCTCTGGTGTGGTTTGCTCCTTATTTCCTATCAAACACCTATCGTCCTTATCTATCCGCCTTCTTTTTTGTGTAACTTACTCTCTTGTAACATCTATTCTTCGGCACGTATATGACCTTATTGTGTTGCAAGTGCCGTAAAACTCTTACTTAAACTAAACTAAACTAGAGACTCGTAACGAAAGAAAGGCTATTGCAGTATGATTGTAGATGCGATACATCCCTTTCGACGCGATTACGTTCCTTTAGAAGATAAGCTTCTTTGACTCTGCCTACCAGGGTGAATCCGGGCAAAGGAGGATACAAGTCTCAGCAGACAGACGGAGACAATCGATTGAAAGGAAATCCCGTCGCAACGCGGGAATCGAACCCACGTCTTCTCACAGCGACGGCAAAGCGACCGACCGCAGCTCCGCAGACGCCGATTAAAACGGGGGGAGGTGGTGGGGAGAAGAAAAACGAAGTCTGTTATACGTCAATGCGTGGTAAACTTCAGCTGGACTTAAATGATTAATTCGTTCAAATTCTATTGCGGGAAAAGCAGAAGCTGTATGATGTACCATGTGGTCGGGTAATTAAAACTATAATTACCATCACTCGCCAGTTGGGTTCATTGGCCCAGATTTTCTCAAACTGTTGAGCTTTTTGCAGCTTTAATAGTTTAATCACATATACTTGTATTCTGGCACTTTGGCTTGTAAAATCATAGATGAGACCTGCAGATATCCAGGAATCCTTGTGAAATAGTAGCAGGGATTGATGTTTTTCAAATTTTATTTAACACGAGGAAAGAGAAACATCATCACGGCAACGGCCATTAGGTGCTGGGACAGAACGTGAAAGAGAAACAAGAAAGAAGAAGCGACCTCCGACCACACGACGGACTAACGTATAACCGCTCTATTCTTATCAGCATTTGTATAACGATCCAACAAAAAGTTCACCAAGGTATTATATGTGTTAAAGTAATCTCGTCAGTTTGATGTCATGTGCAACTCTTAAAACACTGTGACCCTATATGTTGCTGTTATTACTTTTAAACGAGTTGTCTAATTTTAAAAGCACAACATATTTTATCTGTATTACAGTACCTTTGCTTATTGATGTAAAAGAACCAAACGCACGCACTTGCACACTCACACACATACACACTCGAGGAACAGATAGTCAACTCGCTCGCAAAGTTTTTCTATTACCTCTGGTCACTTCAGAAGCCGAAGAATGTAGTCCTCACTCGTGGTACGAAGTCACCGCGGAACAATGATTGAAATGCACACCGGTTAGACAAAAAAAAGAAAGTGCTGGTGTAAAGGAGGCGATAAGAATCATCAGCGGTCAATCGCTCGATGTCGCCTTCGATTGGAGCGAGGGAGTGAGACGGGGAGGGAGAGAGCGCGCGAGGGAGTGGGAGAGTGAGGGAGAAAGCGCGCGCGAGGAAGTAGTGAGTACGCACGGCACACGGCACGAGGGCTATAATATGTCTCCACAGGGCACCTGTGTGTGAGTGAGCTTGACCGAGGTTTGATTGTCTGATGCCAGGGCTACTCAGTTCTGTTCCACCGTCGCCTGTTTTGGGGAAAG
>NW_004797689.1:302422-303760 GCF_000002075.1 Aplysia californica
AGAAAAGGGGCAAAGACCCGTCATCCATCCACCAACCCATCCCGCCTTCCCTCTCTCCCGCCGCCAAATCGTCCGCCTTCTCATACTTGAACATACCCCCCGTTTCCGCCTCCTTCCCCTCGTCGTTACCGACACAGCCAAAGCGGCCCCGTCTTCACTTGTCACCTCACGCGCTGTCGTGCAGGACACCGCGCTCAGAACGTCACCGACAGGACTCACTTTGTCCTCGTCCCGAGGAGTCTTCGTCAAAAGTTGATGGGCGAGCCCCCTCACATTTTGACTCCCAGTCTCTCAGTTACCTCAGTTCGCGTTCGATTTGTCTCTCACTTGCAAAGTTTGAAGGTGGGGGGTTGGCGGATGCTCTGGTGTGGTTTGCTCCTTCTCTTTCTTTTTTGTGTTAAAAAAAATCTCTTGTAGCACATCTAATCTATGGCACTTATATGATATGACCTAATTTCGTTGCAAGTGCCGTGAAATCCTGCGAAAACTAAACTAAAAGTTTGAAGCCTTCAAGCGCCTGCTATCTCAACAAGGTAAAGCACCCGTGGTCTTGGCCTTACACTACTCGGGAAATCCGCTATGCTAACGACGTTGTCTATAAATTATATAGATCTAGATCTTCAACTATATCCTGATCCAGGGTGTGAAAGGCAATGATAATGTTAATATAAATGTACGACTCTCTGTCGGTGATCTCTGGACTAGGCATGGGCAAATGTGTCCACCTCGTAGGTTGACCGGATTAAGCGATTCTTAATATTAATCTAGCGGGGCAAAGCAAGAGAAAACTAGATCTAGATGGAATTGGTTAAAAGTATTCAATCATCCAAGTTCTCCAAAGTGGAACTAAATCTGACACTGAATCATGTCACTCGAGGGGCATTTCATGAAATGAACTCTTAGATATATTGCTTCCTATTGGGGCGAGAACTATTGATTTTAATTTTCAACCCGCACTGTTGTGTGTTTATTAATTGTCAACTCACCTCGGGCTATATATTCATTATTTAATACTGGTTCGACTCTCGGGCCAGACAAAAACGGCCCGTGGTCCGCAGGCCGTAGTTTGCCCATACCTTCTGTGAGACAGTTCTGATATCATCGGTTCATGCTGGCGTTACTTTCACCCTGTGCTCTCGACACGTGAGTGCCGCGGGAGCCCCTCGAAAAGCATGCGTAATACAAACTAACTGGTAATGCAATTAATTATGACGCCCCCTTCTCTCTCACAGACACATTCGCTCGCCCATCTCCCTCCCCCGTTGTGTTCATTATTTGTATCCGTCTCTTTTTGTTTTTGCTATCCCCCACCCCCTTTCTCTCTCTCTCTCTCTCTCT
>NW_004797689.1:305696-306930 GCF_000002075.1 Aplysia californica
AGAGAGAGAGAGAGAGAGAGAGAGAGAGAGAGAGAGAGAGAGAGAGAGAGATGTGAGGGATGTTGAAGTGGATTCTTGAAGTCTTGAGCAGTGTCGGGTGTGGTGGTCAGGGCGTTTGGGTTTTTCTGTTTGTATGTTTGTTTTGAGGGGGGAGGTTTTTTTGGGTTGACTCTCTCGTGATGTATATTGACCAGCTCGCGTAAACAGATGTATATGGACTAGCTCACGTGAAAAGGCAATTTGCCTTTGAATTTTCATGGTCACTCGCCTACCTTTGGGACGGCGCCAGAACGCGATAGGTATCTCAGTGCGATAGGAGCTGTGACGTCATCGTCCCTTACATCTGGCCAGCCGTCTCGTGGACTTCCTCTTTCAGCCTTTAAAGACCAACGTCGCAACACCTTTTTTTTAAAGAGAAAAAGATCCTCGTTGTCTGTACGAGGATACCCCTTTAACTTTGACTTTTTCGCCACGATTTTCTTTTTCTTTTTGGGTCCGGGTTGATGGCATAGTGGACCGTCATGCAGGCGTTGCGGTTCTAGCTCAAAACGTACTCACCGATTTTCTTTTCTTTGGTTGTTTATGGAGTTGTCGCGTCCGTCTGGCCCATCTCGATTGGTTCTGTTTAAAATGTGTGTCTTTGCCATTGGCCCAGTGCACACTGTCAATCGACCTGAGTCGAGACCAGCCACAACTTTCGTCCATAAAGAGGTAACAGCGAGCAGTCTGGAACAATACGGCCAGTTTGACTCGCGATCTTGAAAACCAAACCAATTTGAGTTTGAAGGTAACAGTAGAATTTGGTTGAATAGTGCGAATCTGTTAGTTTTTTCCTTTTCCATAGTTCCGACTCAATCAAAAGAATTTGATTGGGAGCGTACGCTCGGTAGTAGCTTTTCCTGCAATCAGGAACAAACAAAAAATATCTTGTTGGCACCGACTTAATTTGGCTAAATTTGATTGACAATGAGCACTGAGTATTATTGTTAAAACTATAAGTTGTGGCTGGTCTCGACTCTTCTTACCATAAGATTCAAGGTTGCAGTTTAAAGACTGCAGTCTCAAAAACGCATCCACGAATTGGAATTGAAAAAAAAAAAAAAAACAGTGATAAAATTGTCACAACCAGTCACCACAGTGGTTTTTTTTCCAAATGGATAAAATTTGCCTGTTTGTGTCTTTCGCTCTCAGTTTCTCTTTCGTTTGCTTGTTTGTTTGAGTATGTTTTATATAT
>NW_004797689.1:307085-316031 GCF_000002075.1 Aplysia californica
TGTGTGTGTGTGCGTGTGTGCGTGTGTGTGTGCGTGTGTGTGTGTGTGTGTGTGTGTGTGTGTTTGTTTCTCCCCCACTACTTTCCTAAGAAGTACACCAGTCCTATTCTTTACTTTGACTTTTGAAAATTAGCTCCTACTTTATAAGCGGAATATTCTGCATGTGTGGTCTCTTCCTCTCTTGTTTTCTTAAACATCTGTTGATGTAAATAGAAATACACGCTCATTCTTTGCTGATTTCACGTCTCTCATTCTTAAGTGCTGACGTCAACTTTCTGAAAGAAATGCTTTAGGTCTTTTTTCTCGTTCGCTTTTATTGGTTTTAAACTCTTTTTGTATCCCTCCTTGAACTGTAAAATTATCTTTACTGCACTGAAAATTTCATGCAGGTGCGCCTTACTAGAATTAACTGGTTCTTTGATTCGTTGGGTTTGGGACTTTTTTTTTGACGTTTGCAAAATATTTGTGGGTGGTTGGCGGGTGCTCTGGTGTGGTTTGTTCCTTCTTTCCTATCAAACATCTATCGTCCTTATGATTATTCCTCCTCCTTCTTTTTTGTGTTTGTTTACTCTCTTGTAACACCTCTAATCTTCGGCACTTATATGACCTTATTGTGTTGCAAGGGCCATAAAACTCTTACTAAACTAAAGCAAAGTATTTGTGGGTATTTGGAAGGTGCACTGGTGTCTTTGGTGTAGCGTTTAGGCGCTTCACTGTCTCTGGCAGGAGACTCGAGTGAGTAGAATTTTTTTGATTGAGTATCTCAGTCTTACTGCTTGGATATTGCATCCTTCTCAACCCGGGTTGGACGTAAAAGACAGGATTAGAAGCTAGCTTCCTAAGTGATCTGAATTGTGTCAATGAGGGTATGCAAACATCTATAGTAAAACGAATAGGGAGGGTCTTGGAAGAACCACACAATGCAGTGCTTAGAGTGCCTCATTAATAGGTCTTGTTTCTCTTCTTAACATTTCTTGTGTTTTTGTCTATCTTGTCTTGCGGGTTCTTGGAGGGCTCCATTGGCAGATCCCACTTTTTTTACTTTCCCTCTGTTGTTTCTGTCTGTCCGTCTTACTTTTTCTCAGCGCTTAAGGGCCATTATTGTGTCGATGTGCTTCTCTTTAACTCAAACAAACAAAAGTATCTTGTCTTTTCTTGTTGTCTTTTTGAACGAAATCGGCCTTAACGTGGCAAAGTGTTTCTCTTTACTGATACTAAACAAAGAACAAAACTATCTACTATTTTATGGAGAACCTTTCATTTAAGTACGTTGTCGTTGTTTTCTTCGTTTGACAACAGCAGCTGAAACAACAACAAAAATTAAACTCGGTTACGTTGGTGCTTAGCGGGTGCTCTGGTGCGATTTCCTTCTTTTCCCCATCAAACACCTATTGCCCTCATCTCTTTGTCCTTCTTATCTTTGAATATTACTCTGCAGTGACACTTCTAACTACCAATCGTGGGTGGTTGGCGGGTGCTGTGGTGTGGTATGCTTCTTCTTTCCTCTAAAATTATCTGTCTTCCCTACCTCACCTCCTTTGTTGTGTTCGTTACTCTCTTGTAACACATTTAATATTTGGCACTTAAAATGACCGTGTATGGTATTGCACGTGCCGGGAAACCCTTATTTCAACGAACACTTCTAATCTTCGGGTTTTATATAGTGAGTTTTAAGTGCCGTATAACTCTTACTGAACCGTGAGGATTTTTTTTTCTTAAATGACAGAATAAAGTTCGCGCGAACCCAGTTACCTTCGGATTAACATAACATTCGGATTAATGTTACCGACGGGAAAAAAAACTCTGCTCTATAGCGAGCTACTTTCAAAGGTCCAGAGCGCACTAAGGGCGTCTTTGACCAGGGAGATGGAAACTTGGGGACTCGGAATACATCTATTATCTCCAGTGCTTGTACGACAAATATCTTATTGAATGCCGTACGCCCGATTCTACGTTGGAAGTTTTTGATTCATCAAAACTCATACAAATCACCCTCACAACCAAGAAAACGCACGTGCTCAAACAGCTTGAGATGATCCCGCAGAAAAATGACAGTCACAGGGTTCTCATAACTTCACCTCCCCTGTACTTCCACTTACCCGCTCTCTCTCTCTCTCTCTCTCTCTCTCTCTCTCTCTCTCTCTCTCTCTCTCTCTCTCTCTCCTCTCCCTCTCTCTCTCTCACACACAGACAGGCACAGACTCTCTCTCTCTCTCTCTCTCTCTCTCTCTCTCTCTCTCTCACACACACACAAACATAATTACACACACATGTACAGAGAGAAAACTATAGCCTCTCTCTTTCTCTCTCTCTTCCTCTCTCTTTCTCTCTGTCTTCCCCCCCCCCTCTCTCTCTCTCTCTCTCTCTCTCTCTCTCTCCCTCTCCCTCTCTCTCTCTCTCTCTCTCTCTCTCTCTCTCTCTCTCTCTCTCTGTCTGTCTCTCTGTGAGTGCATGTATGTATGTGTTGTAAGTTTGTTTGTGTGTGGGGGGCGGGGTGTGTTTGTATATGTATGTGTGTTTGTTTTTATGTTTGTTTATGTGTTTGTATGTGTGTATGTGTATGTTCTCTCTCCCTCCTCTCGCCCTTTTGTTGGGCCGCCAGGAAAAGTCAAACCATTCGCTCAAGCCCCCCCGTTTTGTGACGAATTCTTTCTTGCCACAACTCGTATTTTAAGCCATTTCAAAAGCAAATCGCTCTGTCACCCTCTACAAAAGCACTCTTGTGAAGAAGTAAGTGCGTTGTGTTCCTCCTCTCGGCTTTGAACCCCGGTGGGTGGTTGGCGGGTGCTCTGGTGTGGTTTGCTCCTTCTTTCCTATCAAACATCTATCGTCCTTATCTCCCCTTCTTCTTTTTTATGTTTGTTACTCTCTTGTAACACCTCTAATCCTCTGACGCTCATATGGCATTATGCAGTTGCGAGCGCCGTAAAACCTCTACTAAAACAAAACGAACCCCGGTGCTTGCTCTTTGAGTGTACCCTGAAACTGTGCTGTAGCAGCCAGCCGCAAATTGTGTTAGCTATTCTCAGAATTCCCAGAATTTTCTCATTGATGAGCGTTGTCAATACTATTACTTCCCTTGACTTGACCCTCAACACGCACCAATGCTCATCGCAAGTGACTTGGGTTTTTCCAGAGTAATTATGCCAAGGTTTTTTTTTTCTTTACGTTTTCGTTCCCCCCTCTCCCGAATTTTCTCCCAATCCACTGGCTTCCCAGCTCAGTAACTGAACCATATGATGCCGGAGCTTCCAATATTCCCAAATGTACGGCCGGGCTTTGCAGTTATGAGTAGCAGAGGGTGATGTAAAGATACGTGGCTAAAAGTGGAAGTGCGATGTACTAGTTAGGCCTAATATACCTTCTTGGTCGCATTTGGCCTTGCTGCTGTTTGCCTTTAAAAAATGTGGTGTTGAGAAGAGGAAGGGGTTGTTACGCTTTTCTTTCTTTCTTTTTTTTTTTCTCGGCGTTTGTGCTTTTCCGCTATCTCCAGCCACATATTAGAAATGTATGAAGAAGCAAATAATTTAACAGATACGGAAACGGCTACGCCGCGGACGCCGGTAAAGATTTTGAAATCAGACATTTTGTTGGAATGCGTTACTGGCAGGTCCTACTTTTTTTCTTTGTCCAGAAAGAGGCCATTCCAGCAGTTTATGTTTCGCAGATAACCTAAAATAAAATTTCATACTAGTTGAACCCCCCCCCCCCCCACCACACACACACACACACACACACACACACACACACACACACACACACACACACACACACACACACACACACACACACACACACACACACACACACACACACACATACAACAATGTCGTTGTTGAGTTGTGGTTGTGGTTTTTTTGCCGTTGTATGCAACAGACATGAGTTTGATTCCCGACTGGTGTTTTTTTTCTTCCTTTATTCGAGCGTCTCCGCCTGAATTTTGTATCCCACTTAGCCTGATTTGACCTTAAAAGGCAGGGTCAAAGTAGAACAACCTTCCAAATTATCTTAGCTGTGTCGATGGCAGCATAAAACATTTATTGTACAAAAAGGTCATGAATTAAAGATATATTTACTTGATCCCTTGTGGGTTATAGTCAGTAGGGGCGGTAATGAAGAGACCCACTGAGGTTATGCGACTCAGATGAATAGTTGAGATTTCCGAATCACAAAGGGGGCGAGTATCAATGTTCACTTTGAAGATGAGTATTGACTGATACGTTAAGTTGTGTGTGCGTGCGTGTGTGTGTGTGTGTGTGTGTGTGTGTGTGTGTGTGTGTGTGTGTGTGTGTGTGTGTGTGTGTGTGTGTGTGTGTGTGTGTGTGTGTGTGTGTGTGCGCGCGCGCGTATGTGTGTGTGTATAAGAGGGAGAGAGAGAAAGAGAAAGAGAGAGAGAGAGAATGAGAGAGAGAGAGAGAGAGAGAGAGAGAGAGAGAGAGAGAGAGAGAGAGAGAGAGAGAGAGAGAGAGAGAGAGAGAGAGAGAGAGAGAGAGAGAGAGAGAGAGAGAATTTTGTTCTTGTTCGAAATTAGCTGTTCGAGGCGAGCATGACATTTAACCTCGCCTGAAAACACCCCGCTGTTTTGCCGTTGTATGCAACAGACATGAGTTTGATTCCAGACTGGTGTTTTTTTCCCCCTTTATTCGAGCGTCTCCGCTTGAATTTTGTATCCCACTTAGCCCGAATTGACTTGTTTGAGCGTATATATTTTGGGAGGGGAAGTGGCTCTCGTGGTCTAGAGGTTAAGATGTTCACCTCTCATTCAAAGGTCCCGGGTTCGAATCCGGGTTGCGACGGAAAATTTTCTTCTCTAAAATTGTCTCCATTCACCTCCTATCCTGTTCTATAGCAATGAACAGTCGTCTACTTATGTCGCCACTTTCTGCTCCCACCCCTTCACCTCCTTTGCCCCCCTCCTCTGGGCTCTTAACTTTATCTGCTGCCTTTTTACTGCTACTTCTTGGCTTCTTCTTACAGCTGTCTTTCAGCCGCACCCCTGATCCTTTGGTAGTAAAAATCTACACCTAGCCTTCTCGGACAAGGGCGAAAAATCTCGGAGGTCCCGTGTGCAAGTTGCACCCGTTAAAGATTCATTGGTGGTCTAAAATCGATAAGAGTAGGCATCGATCGCCACGCGGGCAAAATTCAAAATTTCCTACCAACTGAAAATGTTTAATGTATCCCGCACGCTCATATAACCTTATGCAGTTGCGAGCGCCGTAAAACTTACGAAAAAAAAAAGCGGTAGGGGAGGCGGGTAGTTGGAGGGCACCACTGGTTGGTCTTTATTCTTTCCCCCCCTCCCTTGTTTCTGTCTGTTTGTCTGTCTGTCTAGATGGGCAGTTGGTGGGTGCTCTGGTGTGAGTTGCTCGATCTTTCCTATCAAACGTCTTTATCTCTCTTGCTTTTTTTGTCGCTGTTACTCTCTTGTTACCCCTCTAATGTTCGGCCCTTATTTGACCCAATTGTGCTCCAGGTGACGTAAAACGCTTACAAAAACCTGTCTACCTTACTGTTTCTCTGCTCTGACTGACCAAGACGTGCTTCTCGATCTTTAGAGCTTGTCTTCTTATGCGTGACGCGATGTAACGTCGCGTCTGGTCCCTGTTGCTCTAAAATCAATCAAGTAAGATAATAAAGAAACTGTCTCCTTAGTAGTCGTTAACGCTTTTTTTGCTTAGACTATGTATCCTTATGCGCGTCGCGAAGTAACGTCGCGCGCGACAGCCGCACGCGACCAGTAGCGAGATGTGTGTCCTTCTACGTCGCGCCCAAATTTTCAGTCGCGTGCGACAGAAGCTACACAAGTGTCTCCTTATGCGCGGCGCGACGTTACGTTGCGCGCGGCTGGTAAATCTCGTGCGCGACTGGCCGTTAACATCAGAGAGACAGTAGCAAGTTATTTTTGGCACATAGCCTCGAACCTTGCATTCACTGACACACACAAACACACATACACACTCACACACACACACACACTCACACACACACACACACACACACACACACACACACAGAGACACACACACACACACACTCCCCACACATGGCGTGTAGACTGTGCACAGCTTAACTAGATATTTGAACCAATGGTGATGCTCTAAACCTGCCTCACCCCCAGTCTGTCTCACGCGACGAGACTCTCGATCGCTACATGGACCGATCAGACGCGATAGTCACTCGCGACGTTACGTGGCATCGCATGTAAGGAGACAGTTTCTTTATAATCTTACGTGATTGATTTTAGAGCGACTGAAAATTTGGGCGCGATGAAGTCGCGCATAAGGGCTGGTGGGGCACCTGAGATCTATAATGGCTATTAAAAGGCCTAGAGTGCCCATATTTGCTGTGGGATATCGTGTGTTATTGGGGGTTTTAAATCAATAGTTCAAAAAGTATATTGTGAATCGGTTGCTATGGAAACGGCGGCCGTATTGGATTTTGTATACCTTTTCCCATCCCATTTTATTTCCTTATTTATTAACCGATTCACTTCTAATTTGGCATGCCAACAGTACATATTTAGCTCTTAAATCTGGCATGTTGAAGTTTTGATATATGCTTTAGTTTTTATTTTATGCGTCGCGCATAAGGATACATTCTTACTGGGAACACAAAAAAATAGGAGGTGGTTGACCGCGCGATCCGTCTGGTCTTAGATATTAGCTCAAACATCCGGCAGATGTACTGGTTTGTTTGAACTTGAACCTACGTCCCTTGGCAGCTGTTTGTGTGTGTGTGTGTGTGACTTTGTCATTTGTCTCTTTTCCTTCTGTTTTCTTACAACTGGACCCGAATATTGGGCCTTTGAGGCCAAACGGTCGTTTGACATAGAAGACATGAGTTTAGCTCCCATTTTAAATCGAGCGTCTTCACCTGTCTGTCAGGATGTTGTCTTCCTCTCAGCGGTGGTTGGCCCAGACCTTGGAGTAACTCTATATTAATAGTTATTCCAAGGCCCAGACAGTCTGAGGAACTTAATTATCTAAATTGTGTCGGTGGGGGCGTACACCGTTTATGACGTAGCGACATCCTGTAAGAGTTATTTTTGTCTCCAAAAAACAACAACAAAAAAACCCAACAAAACAACCCCCCCCCCCCAAACAAAAAAAAAACAACCCCAGGGGGGGAAAAAAAACAAACCCCCCCCCCCCCCCCCCGGGCGGGCGGTGCTACTGAATGAAGTGTCTTTATTCCATTTCCAAAGGGGGGACATTACCATGTTCTGTTACATAGTAAAATTTTGAACGGGCTGATTCATCGATGTCATGCTCATAACTGTGCCGAAATTGCAACAAGGAACTGCTGCTTTTTCTTTCCTCATCCTTACTATCGTCAATTTTTCTCGACTTCTTTTGCTTGATAGTCGAAGCAGACTTTGTGCCGTTGAAGCTAGAGAGGTGAGCAGGGTAAACCTGATTCCCTGTCAGGACTTCTCTGTTGACACCCACCCCTTGGCGCTCAAATGACCTTATGCAGTTGCGAGCGCCGTAAAACCTCTACTAAAACTAAACAAAACAAACACCCCCCCCCCCCAAAAAAAAAAAAAGAACCAAAAAAACAAAACAACCCCAAACGAAACGAAATCAAAAACAAATTAGCAAAACGAACAACAAAATAAATCAAAAAGCAAAACGATAGAGACTCATCAAGACACGTTGTGGACGGGAGAATGGAGGTAATTTCGAAGTTCGGGAACGGTGGTAAAGTTGGAATGGGAGCGGTCTATGAGTGGGAGATTCACGTTGTTTCACTGGTGCATGTATGTGGGTTTTTTTAACGCCCCCATCCACGCAATTTAAATCATCAAGGAGGCGGGCATCAGCTCTTCCTGTCAAGGCCGATCCGAGCTGAGTAGGATTCATCCTATCTGAAAGGCCGAGACACTCGATAGAAATTTCTTCCCCGCTCGGGAATCGAACCTGGGTCTCCTGCGTGCGACATTGTAGCGTTCAACCGCTTCACTACAGATGCCAGTCTTCAATGGATGTACATGTACAAGAGTATGTGTCTTGAGTACGGTTAGTGCGTGTTCTGATATTTTGCACCCCTTTAATTAGTTTCCTCGTTGATCTTGTTCGTATTGGAATATTACAAAGGTAATTGTTCTCTGGCTTATTTTTAGTTTGGAGAGCACCGCTGGTGGGTTTTATTTCTTCGATTCCGCTCTCTTTTCTTTGTGTTGGTCTTGTTTTTTTTCGTTCTGTAAGTGACTGATGTCGTGTTTGTGTATTTCTTAGTACATGTACTAAAACCAAGCATATGTATGTCATCAAATGATAACATTCCTGTGTGTCGTTGAGGTCAACTTCGTTGATAGGGCGTTAAACCTATATCATTTGATTTGAAGCCTACGTCTGGGTACGAACCCTATATGGAACATGTTTTGCACATCATTAATCCCAGAGATTGCTGGTGGGTGGTTGGCGGGTGCTCTGGTGTGGTTTGCTCCTTCTTTCCTATCAAACATCTATCGTCCTTATCTCCTCTTCTTCTTTTTTATGTTTGTTACTCTCTTGTGACACCTCTAATCATCTGGTGCTCATATAACCGTATGCAGTTGCGAGCGCCGTAAAACACTTACAAAAAAACAACAAAGACAAAAACAAAAAAACAACAACCACAAAACAAAACATAAACAAAACAATCACGGAACGACACCCCACCCAATCCTCCAAACGACAAAACTGAACAATGTCCTCTCGCGCCTGAACCGCACTAGAACAAACCCTACCGAGTTTGAACCTAATTACGCAGGGGATGTTGACACCAAACGCAGTCCAAAGCCTTTAATTTGTCTTTTTTTTTAGTTCTATACAGTATCAATGATTTTTAGACGCACGTTTTAGACAATTTGTTTGACCAAGTAAACCGAGATGGCTCTCTTTTCTTTTGTTATTGTGGCGTTTTTTTTGTTTTTTTGTTTTTTGTGTTTTAATATATATA
>NW_004797689.1:316131-320109 GCF_000002075.1 Aplysia californica
TCTCCTCTTCTTCTTTTTTATGTTTGTTACTCTCTTGTGACACCTCTAATCATCTGGTGCTCATATAACCGTATGCAGTTGCGAGCGCCGTAAAACCTCTCCAGGGGCTCTCGTGGCTTCTCAAAAGGTCCCGGGTTCGAATCCGGGTAGCGACCGAAAATATTTCTTCTCTAAATTTGTCTCCTTTCACCTCATTTCCTGCTCTCTAGCAATGTTCTGTTGTCTGCTTTCGTCCCTTCTTTCTGCCCCCACACCCTCACCTCCTTTGCCCCTTCCTCTGGGCTCCTGATTCTTTCTGCTGCCTTTCTACTGCTACCCCTTCGCTTCTTCTTACTGCAGTCTTTCAGCCACACCCCTGATCTTCTGGTAGGAAAGATCTGCACCTAGCCTTCTCGGACAAGGGCGAAAAATCTCGGAGGACCCGTGTACAAGTTGCGCACGTTAAAGATCCCTTGGTGGTCTGAAATCGATAAGAGTAGGCTTCGGCCGCCACCCGGGTAAAATTCAAAATTTCTTACCAACTGAGAATATTAGGTGTGTCCCGCGCGCTCATATGACCTTATGCAGCTGTGCAGTTGCGAGCGCCGTAAAACACTTTACAAAAACAAACAAACAAAAACCTCTCCCAAAACAAAGAGATTGCTACAGTAGTATGCAAATGTTTTTAAAAAATCTTTTTAAATAATAACAATGATCATAATACTATTGATAATAATGATAATGATAATATTAATAAAAATCATAATAATAATCATAATGCCAATAATAATAATAATGATAATGATAGTAATATAATGATCATAATAATGATAATGATAATAATAATAATAATAATAATAATAATAATAATTGTATGATGATGATATGATATAATAATGATAATGATGATAATAATAATAATTATAATAATAATGACAATAATGATAATAATAATGTTAATAATAATTATGATTACAATTATATCAACAACAATAGTAATAATAATTTCATTTATATAGCTCATATCTACGTTCTACAGCATGCCATATGCGGTCTACAATGATTATTACCCCACCAGAGCCAAGATGACGACTCAGAAACATCCTCGGCTTCCAGGAAGGATGCATACAGTCAAAGCAGCCGATAAAGTGTTCAAACATTAACAAACTGACAAGATCTTTTGCTGTCTAAAGGGAGTACCTACCCATTCCCACCTGGGTGAAGTGAGGACAATTTGTCGCCGCTGAACTATTTTGTCCAAAGTGTACTTAAGAAAAGAGGCACTTTGGATAAAATAGTTCTCAGACGACGTTGGGTGTAAAGTGCTATTCCCAAAGACACAACATCGCACCCCTGACGATATTTGAACATACCAACATGCGGTTGAGAGTCACGTGAGCTAACCACAAGACCACCGACCATGCTGTTTTAACTGCCTACTGAGTACAAAGAGTCCATCAATTGTGACTGCTCACATGCAAAAACGTTATAGTGCGATCCCTACAAAGGGAAAGCAGTTTAGCGTGTGGTCGAAAGGTGCCGCTGGCAGACCCTTCCTTTAATTTCCCTCTCGTCCTTCTGTTGTTTCTGTGTGTTGATCTTGCTTGTTTTTACATTGAAGTAAATGACCGTTACAATTTCTAATTACTTCTCTTTACATAAACAACTTAAATGCGAAAGGCATTTTGTTGGTGCGGTATTAGCGCTGTTGGTTTTAAGCTGGATTGTTATTACTATTCCGGTGAAATAGCAGCCAGGACACAGTGGTCGCAGGTCTCATACAGAAAACTGGTTTTGTTGGTTACAACCCACTAAGTGTTACAACTATACGTCTGCTTTTTGTGAATTGTTGGCGGTGTGGTGGGCTTCTTCTTTCCTATATAAATCTATTGTTCTAATATCTCCTCTTGGGTGGTTGAAGGGCGCCACTGGTAGGTCCCATTCCTTTACTTCCCCTCTGTTGTTTCTGTTTGTCTATCTGTTTTACTTTTCCCCAGCTCTAAATGACCCTTGTCGATGTGCTTCACTTTTACTTAAACAAATGAACAAGCAAACAAACAAACAAACAAACAAGCAGACCAACAAATAAAGAAACAAATGAATTCTATTTCCCTTTTCGTTTCTTTGTTTGTTACTCTCTATTAACCTGTAATCTTCGGTGCTTGTATGACCTATTTGTGTTGTGAGTGGCGTAAAGTCTTAGTGCGCATGGTAGTTCGTACTTCATTTCTTTCCCTCTGTTGTTTCTGCTTATCTGTCTTGCTTCTTCCCTGCTCAATATTGTAGTGTTTTAGCTTCAACTTGCACGCAGTTAACAAAGTTTAACCTTTGAAACCACTTAAAAATTTGGTGGTATACGTTTTGCGTATTCTGGAAATACAGGGCCCCCGAAAAAGTGGAGACAGATTTCACAACTTGAGAAAAAAAAATTACTTTGAGATCCTTTTAAAAGCTATGTAGTTTTTCCCAGATTAGCTCATCGCATCGCGATGACTTCTTCTCTAGTCGCGCGATCCCTGCAGCGGACCGGGTTAGTGCTCTCCTCATTACCCGGCATAATAGACTCTGGTAACCCGGCGGGACGTTTCTGCCGTTTTGAAGATTGCTTGTCAGAATGTGTGGGTGCGCTCACCCGCCGACCCCTCCATTGGTCAGCTTGTGCAGTATGTAAACGTTGACTCGTCCCTTCCACAGATATAGCTTTGTGGGTGGTTGGCGGATGCTCTGGTATGGTTTGCTTCTTCTTTCCTATCAAACATCTATCGTCCTTATCTCCGCTTCTTCTTTTTTATGTTTGTTACTCTCTTGTAACACCTCTAATCATCTGGTGCTCATATGACCTTATGCAGTTGCGAGCGCTGTAAAACCTCTACTAAAACTAAAACACAGCCTTTTGTTTGTGTGTCCCTGTTTTTCCTCTTTCCAGACGTTGTTTGTGACCTCTGCACTGTTCTATTCGATGTTTTTCATATCCAGTTTGTATTCGTCTGCCTTCTGGTGTCATCTTGTTCGAGGTGTCCATTTACAGGGATAAAAAAACAACTTTACAACTTGTTTTGTAAATATCTTCCTCCATACTGATGTTTTGCTTTTCAGATTTGAACATAACGTTTGGAAGCCAAAAGGAATTTGTCTGATACGTATTTTAGATAAGTCCATTGAATGGTTTTGCTCTATATAGCTCTATTTCTCTATTTCTACCTTGTCGCCATTCTCAAAGCACCCACGTTTGTGAAAAGCCCTGATGGGGATTGGGGTGACGTCCCATGTTCATTGCCAACCAACGTAAGGCCAACTATACTGTTCACACACTGGGCTTTATTGAGCTTTTTACGTTTATCAGATCCACGCGAGTCGTGCATACAGTAATAAGCACAGCATCAGTTAAAAACCTTTTATTCTATAGTTTGTCTTCATGCTCTTCTAAGCACAGATGATTTTGACCAAAGAAACGCTGAACCCACCGAAAAGAGGATAGAGGGATTATACACTGAAGTGAGCTGCATTGAGCCCCTGTATGTAACGTAATGCCAATGTAGGACTAAACACTTTCATCATCCTTATAATATCTCCTCCTTCTATTCTTTGTATGTTGCTCTTTAGTAACACCTCAAATTGTCGGCTACTATATTATGACCTAAATGTGTCATAAGTGCCACACAGCATTTTTTAAAGGGTTGCACCTCCTGTTGTGCTGAGGATTTATTTGTGTGAACACCCTGTCCTCCTCCTTTCTTTTTTCCCATACGCCTTTGGGGTGTGTAAATACTGAAAGTCGTTGTGTTATAAGATATCGTGCAGGTTTCGTGCACGTTGCATGGTCTCCTGTCTCGACGTTGGTCTCCAGTGGTTCTGAGTCACTGAGGAGTCAAGTTGTTGAAGAGCCAATCTTGAATAATCCTCTCTCAGCCCGGATTGCCCCTAACAAGCATAGTCGTAAGCCGGTCTCCTCAGTGATCAAAATTGTACCAAATTAAAAAAAAATAATTATTTTTTTTA
>NW_004797689.1:320238-322967 GCF_000002075.1 Aplysia californica
GGAGACGTAAAACACGTATTTAAAAAAACAATAGCCCTTGTTTGAAATGAAGTATAATAGATCTCTATCTTGGGGAGTTAAACCACTGAGGACTCACTTTCCGGTAATTTCGACATTGCTTGTGTGGGTGCTGGAGGGCGCCAATAGTTGGCCCTAGATCTACTTCTTTGTTTTCCCTCTGTTGTTTCTACCTCTCTGTCTTACTTTTTTGTCAGCACCAAAATGTCCATTATTGTGTTGATGCGCTTCTCTTTACTCAACAACAGCGACTATGACAATACTTGATGACTCACTGTTTTGGAATACTTGGGAAAGGAAGTTTAAAGTTCCTTATTATGTATACATACTTATATTTTCATTCTGTTCCCCTCATCTGAAACTCGCGACGTCAGGCAACAACAAACGTAATAGGAAGATATTTGCAAGTTCGTGTTTCAGATTTGTGTACGATGGGTCGAAATATGCCGTAACTTTGCATCTGTTCTGCTTCTGAAATTTAAGCGTGCTTTGCAGGAATCGCGGAAGAAATTACTTCCTTGTTTTCTGTACTGAGCGAGGTCACGCATGGAGTTAGTGAAAAGAATCATAGGGATGGGTGTCGCGTGCTTCTTAAGGCGTTTGGAAGCTAAAAGTCAGAACTCTAATTGAAGCCACGGATGGTTTCGTCCTCGGAACAGCTCGTGTGTCTTGCGCTCTCGGGAGTTTCGTGCTACTTAGTAGAATTAAGAAAACAAAACGTAGAACACGAGAAAAACAGCAATCAAACGAATTTTACGGGGCTCCTGGGGCGTTTCTGGCGGTAGCACTTAAATGATGAGCGCGATGTGGTCTTTTTGCCTTTCTGAAGTATAGTTCTTGTGGTGTATTGGTCTGTTTCCCGTACCGTTTATTGATATGTTGCGTGCAAGGAAATGCAAATTGCTGTGAGTGTAGGGGAGGGCACATTGATAAATATCATCCCGTGTGTATTTTGACGTTTGGTGTGCACCTTTTGTTCCCCTAGAAGTTCTGTGTGTTTATATCTGGAAGATAGCTGCAGCTTTGGTTTTTCCAGTTTGTTACGACGTCCTAACGTCTAAAGCCTTGGGCCATGACTACATGCCAAGTGCCTGACAGAAAAACCGTAGACACGAAAGTATCCCGTGCCTCAAATCTAACTCTGGAAAGAAAAAAAAAAACGAACGGGCACAAGAAAACAAATAGTACCAGATACGGCGAACAAGAGATACGCCACACGTCCCTCTTTCTTCCCTCCACCCCCCCCCCCCTCTGTTTTACTTACTCTTGTCTACCTAAGGAGTTGTCACGGGAAGAAACAAACGTCTGCATGCTTGTAGTTGGAGGGTCTGACTTAGAGGAATGTCGTATGGTGCCAAGGTTTCCTTAGCCAACCTCACGAAAAAACCCAAACCCGAAAGCAACCCCCCCCCCCAAAAAAAAAAAGGAAAAGCCTGCAAAAACCAACAAAACTACAACTACTCAAAACCCCCGAAGAACACTGCTTTCTCTTTGAAACTAATAATAATAGTGATAAAATGCATAAAACGCGCTAGGTACGCACTTCGAAAAACAAACAGAACACAACGTAATCCATTGCACAAGCCACGGGCGATTAGAAGTGCTTTATGAGTTGAGTTTTCTGCACTAATGTCTATTCTTACCCTGCTAGCTCAAGCCCCAGCCAGAAATTACGTTGTTTTTGGCCCACTCGAACGTGACGGAAAACATGCTTTGATGTTTGACGTGAAGCTACATCGGTAAGCCATAACGGATAGGAACTTTGCCAGATCACTCATTTGTGACATAATCTCCTGTTTTTTTGGAAGGTTTCGAGAGCCATTTTAAACTATTTTTGAGAGCAAAAAATCCACCACACTTTTCGGATGCTTCTGAAGAAAAAAAAATTAACCTTCGGGTTCAAATGGAACAGGGTAAATTCCGCAAATGAGGTGCGAGCTTTTTCGTGGATTAGGTGTGAATAATGTGCCAAAAATGATGTATATAGTGCCATGTCAAGAAGCGTTTATGAGAGTTTAAGTGATAGCGCTTAACCTTCACGCGCGCACTTACGGTCTTTTTCTATACAGCACAGCACACGTGCGCTCCTCATGTACCCGTGAGCTGCGCATGTTTGCGCATTTGTTTGTCGTTTCTGTTTGATGTGTGTGGATGATGACAGGCCATGACGATTATTGCTTAATCAAAGCTGTCGCTTCATGCTTTTTTCGATATTCATCTGTTATCTATATTCATCGTCTCTCTTACTTTTAGCACAGAGTGATCTTCTCGTCAGCTAAATACCAGTCTCTTAAACTTAAACGCCCTCGTGGTGAGTGTTCAGTTACTGTCATGAAATCCATGTTGTGTCGAACCCCAGATGGTCGGAGGGCGCCACCTGTGGATCCTTTTTATTTCTTTTTGTTGTTTTTTTATTTCTGCAATAGTTCGCTTTTTCCATAAACTAAATGATGATCATCATGTCGATGTGCTCCTCTTGCTCAAACAACCTATCTGTAACTGTAATAGGCGGTGCCCATTGGAGGATCTGTTTGGTTCAGTTCGGTTTGGTTCGGTTTCTGGCAGCTCCAGTTCACACTTTGATGTCGATGTGCTTCTCTTTACTCAAACAAATAGGCGGATTGGGCTATGAAGGAGTGGAAGGAGGGGGGAGAGGGGAGGAGTTAAATGCCTCTTAAATAACCCGACTTTTGGATTTAACTCCAGCGCCC
>NW_004797689.1:324922-326354 GCF_000002075.1 Aplysia californica
ACCTCTATACCCATCCCTCTTGCCGCCCGCCCCCCACACGTCCCCATCTTCCCTTTTTGCTATTTCTAACAAGAGTCTGATGTTGAATTCGAAGGTTCCTATATTATTAAAAGCAACGTCTTACTTAGCACATGCCTTCCCATAAGGCACACCTTTTACATTGCACAGTACTTTTAGGTGCTGTAGGCACAAGCTCAGATTCATCTCTTAAATTCTGAAGGTCTTTTTAATTCACAATTTATGGTCAACGAGATTTTTAGGTTTTGGTACTGCAAAAGATGAACGTGAGCTCATTGTCACCTGAAATACACCCACGCGTTTACGCACACAAAAATCAAGCTAAGTGGACACTGATCAGATGACTGGAGGTCAAGCAATATACACGAAAATCTACCAGAAAGCGGACTAGAGCAAGTCTTCCGGCTTCTGGATCAGGAGTTTAGGCCCCCTACTAATTCCTCTTCGTTTAGACTTGGCGGTCCTCAACGTGCCTATTTATATTTGGATATGTATTCCCAGGGGCGTACGCTGTGATTGGTAGCACGCCTGTTTGACAGGCTGGAAGTCTTGTAGCTCCAATTAATAATATTGAGGGAACCGAGAGTAAATGCAAGACAAATGAATCGACCTACTGTTACTAGCTGATTGTAAGTGTAAGTCGAGAGAACCTCCCAGAATTGGCGAACCCCCGTAAAGATTTTCAACGTTTTGAATGAGTTTTTTTTTAAATTTCGTGGAAGAAAGCGAGATGCAAAGACTCGCATATAGAGGTCCTGTTGACTTTTTATAGCAACAAATAATCTATAGCCTCGCAAAAGTACACCGAAGGTAAACATGATTTACGTGTGAGTATTAGGGTGTACTCTCTAACATAAGTGGTTTCTGCTTCCTAATAACTATGATGGTCGTTACTGGCATACACGTAAGCGTGAAACCCCAAGGGGAACAATTGCTAGTTATGTATAATCTGAACGTGATTGGTAGGGTTTGCATAAAGCTATATAATAAATACATTGGGTGAGTACAAATTACTTTAAGTAGCACTAAGGAGAGTGCGAATGGCTGTGGGAACAACGATAGTACTATTAAGAATGTAAATTGAGCTTGAAATGTAGAGAGTCAAGTGGTTTTGTGAACTGTTAACTTCGGTACTCTTCTGTTGTACTTTCTGCGAACCTCAACCCCAAGTTCGTTCGGTAGTAACGAAGTATCTCCCACAGGGTAAACCTCTTCTTTTCTTAATTTATAATGAATGCTAGTGTGAGGATAAATCGTCGTCTCTGGGGTGTATCACCTTGCCTGTCTGTGGCCATACTAGGAATTCATGAGCTTCCTTATATTCGGGCTGCTTCTGGAGTCGGAAAAGGTGCAGAAGATGTATTGTTTAAGTGTTTTGTTCAGTCCATTACTGTTCCATTAGCTGTGGCAGGCG
>NW_004797689.1:326454-328080 GCF_000002075.1 Aplysia californica
CACTTTTTAGGCCCTGTTTCTTTTCTACTCCCGTTTTGTTTCAGTCAATCTGCCCTGCTTCGTCCTTGCTCTTAAGGATCGACATTGTATTGATGCATTTCTCTTCACTCAAACGAAGTTATCAAGTGTCTCCGTCTTTTTTTTGTTTTTTTGAGTGGGTTGTTGGCAGGTGCTCTGATTTGGTTTGCTTCTTAGTTCATATCAAATAGCTATCGTCGTTATATATTCCCACTTGTTTTCTTTGTATGTTACTCTCTAGCAACACGCTATAATCTTCAACACTTACATGGCATATTTGTGGTGCAAGTGCCGTCAAACTCTTGCCCCTTAAACTAAACGAAAGCTAACCCGAACTGGAGCATTAACTCAATGTTGTTTCCCGATGCTTTTGTCTGCTTTAAATTTGATGTTGTGATATATTTTCATATTAATCTTAGGGTTTTGCGAACAGTCGGACAACTTTTCGTCTTGCATGTAACATACTGCATGTTTGAATCACTTACAGCGAGTTTTTGTGGCTCTTCTCTCATCAAGGACCCATGGTCTTTTGGGAAGTGACGTGATACGCTATCGGAGGAAGTGTCGAATTGTTAATTGCCTCCATTTGGAGACACTTAAAGCTTTTTCCCCTTGCATTTAATGACTATCACGTGTTGATGACTTCTTTTTTCTTTTTTACCCCAATAAACGCCCCCCCCCCCTGCCGTGGCTGTGCTAAAGGTGTTCCGAAGCTCTTTACCTTCGAACCGTTGTGTCAAGTTTGGCGTTAATTAATCGACTCAATTAACAGCAGCAACAAAGATGACGACCTCCCCCTCAAACAAAGACAACAACAACAACAACAACAACAACAACAACAACAACAACAACAACAACAACAACAAAAACAACAACAACAACAACAAAAAGCAACAACCCCTAAAACACACATTAAAAAAACAACAAAAACACTCCAACAAAACCACTTGCATAAGCAACAACAGCTGTGACAAGGTCATTGATCGTCTGGTCGATTTAATGTCTACCAGACTGGATGTTGACAGTGGGTGGTTGGCTGGTGCTCTTGTGTTGTATGCTCTTTCTTTCCTATCATAATATCTCTATCGTCCTTATCTCTCCTCCCAATTCTTTTGTGTGTGTATTACCCTCTAGTAGCAGGACCTCTAATCTTCGGCACTTATATGACCCAATTCGGTTGCAAATTCCTTAAAACCCTAAATAAAGCTAGAAACTAGGTTGTTGAAAAGGAAGAACGTAGCCAAATGTGCGTAGATTCAATATATTTTCTATGTTGTTAGCTCTGCCCGATCGGGCCTCGCTGATGTCATCAAGACTAGGGGGGTAAATTCTTAGCTCTGTCTCAGTGTTTAGCCCATTAAAAGAGATGTTGACCTTGAAGCTCAGCGGGGTTCTTGGGCTCGTGCAATTTGGATTTGACTGAGTGATAGGTCGTGGGTTAAGAGTGTGAAGGGTGGTGATAGACAAGGACCTTCTTGATCTGTTTACTCGCTCAATTTCTTCTAAACGCGTGTGTAAACGTTGTACTTTGTCTGTCTCTCTCTCTCTCTGTCTCTGTCTGTCTGTCTGTCTGTCTGTCTGTCTGTCTGTCTGTCTGTCTGTCTGTCT
>NW_004797689.1:328245-330529 GCF_000002075.1 Aplysia californica
CCCCCCTCTCTTTTTTCTTTCTTTCTTTCTTCCTCCCTTCTCTCCCTCCCTCTATCTGCCCCGTACCGATGCGAATACATGAACACAAGGATGCATGTACGCTCTCAAATGTTACGCAGAGACGGATTGCTTGAACTTAACTCCTCTGTTAATTCTGTATAAAGCTATTAGGCTGAGTCCTGGGGTCAAGAAAGGAGACAGAGTTACAGTTACTTAACGAACGTCTTAACAATTCTTTCTGGTGATACCATGCCACACCAGAGTCAAATATATTTAAAAGAATACCACAGCCATCTGTAGAGCATCAGCTAGACACTTCACGATGACCTGAGTTCGATTCTTGTGTGGGGAGAATTTTTTTTGTAAAAAAAAAAAAAATAGTATCTCCTCTTTGTTGAGACGGTTGTATCCCTTTTAGTCCGGGTTGGTCTTGACATGCAGGGTTGAAGTACGCCTCCTGAATGATCTAAACTGTGTCGATGAGGCGTCTAATACATACTTTTAAAAAACAAAACACCCCCAATAAAACACAAAAACGCACACAGAAAACAACAACCACAAAAAAAAACAACAACGACAACCGAAACAATATAATTAGAAAAAATACTCTCCTTTTTATTTCTCAAACATGTACACAGTTAGATAGTTAGTGCCCGCGTTCGTTTAGTTTGTTTGTTGATTTTTTTTCTTCTTTTCAAGCCTCCATTTTTTAAACCGAGTTTGTAACTTTGCCATTTGAAAATTCAGCCACTATGTTCGAGTGGTCTTGTCAGTTCCCTCCCATATTTGTGGTTCTTTTGGATTGTTTCTTGCGCTGTGGAAATTTAATTAGCTGGCGTATGTAGTGTAGTGGTTAAACTCCTTTCTTTGTTGTGCACGGGAGACGAGTTCAATTCCCGAGTGCAAAAGTTCTTTTAATGCGTTGTTTTCGTCTGTCTGTTGGGATGTTGTATCCCATTTAGCCCGAGATTGACCTGACTGGCTGGTTTGAAGCATAACGGCTCCCCATTGATTTAAATTGTGTACTGGCGTCTGTGGTGAAGCAGTTACGCGCGTCATTTTCTGCAAAGACGTTGCACGTCCGTCTCAGCCCGGGTTGGCAGCAGCCCTGACACAGGCAGAGTCGAAAGCCGCCTCCATAATGATCTAAAATTATGTCAATTTGGCGTAAAAACGCTAAGATTCATTGAATTGTTCTAAATAGTGTCGATGAGGGCGTAAAACATTTACAAAGTTGACGGTCGTTTACACGTTTCACCGTGCTCCTTACTCGTTTGTGGGTGGTTGGCGTGTGCTCTGATGTGGTTTGCTCCTTCTTTCCCATCATTCATCTGTCGCTCTTATCTCCCCTGCTTCTTCTTTTGTGTTTGTTATATTCTTGTAACACCTCTTATCTTCGTCACTTATATGATCTATTTGTGTTGCAAGTGCTGTAAAAATCCTTACTTAAAAAACAAAAACAAACCCAAAATAAACAAACCCCCCCCCCCAAGAAATACACAACAAACAAAAAACAAAAAAAGCAACTCAGCAACAACCAACCCTCCAGGCAAACAAAGAAGCAAACGAACAAAAAAGCAAACAAACAAACAAACAAACAGACCAAACCAAAAAAAAGCAACAACCGTTGATAAATAAGAAATAATAAACAACATCGAAAAATATCTCCCTGTGTCCCCCCAGGTTGTCCTGGCCAGCACGCCTGACCTGCAGTGTGGCTACTCACGTGACCTGTTCGTGGCCTGGTGTGGCAGCGCCAAGAACAGCATCGTCCTGACCAGCCGGACGTCTCCAGGCACCCTGGGCCGCTGGCTCATCGACAACCCCCAGGACCATGTCGTCCGGCTTGAGGTGGGTTTTCACTGCTTGTTTTTATTGTCGGCGTAAGGCCCTCGGCGGCATTTTGGAGAGAGCAACGGAGCACCAATGGGCATGTCCGGAGTGCAGGGATGTTGCTTCCTGAAACAATGAGCAATGAATTGTCAGCCAGGTGTCTAAATTTCCTAGTCATAGAAAGCAACATATTTTTCAGGAGAGTGGGTTTTCACTGCTTGTTTTTTTTTTATCGTCGGCTAGGTGTCTAAATTTCCTAGTCATTGGAAGCAATATGTTTCTCATGAGAGAGAGAGAGAGAGAAAGAGAAAGAGATAGAGAAAGAGATAGATAGATAGATAGATAGATAGAGAGAGAGAGAGAGAGAGAGAGACCAAACTACTGTTTCAATTCTTTTACAAATTGTTCCTTCCGATATTTCATCTTTTCTTGATTTTTTTTCAACATTTAC
>NW_004797689.1:332189-334580 GCF_000002075.1 Aplysia californica
TCATCATCATCATCATCATCATCATCATCATCATCATCATCATCATCATCATCATCCTCATCATCATCATCATCCTCATCATCATCATCATCATCATCATCATCCTCATCATCATCATCATCATCATCATCATCATCATCATCATCATCATCATCATCATCATCATTATTATTGCTATTGTTATCATTATCACAGCTAGTGTTTGCACGCACGTACCGCATGTATGCGCCAACTCCCGCACCTGCACGTCCTCTCATTCTTTTCTTTTTGGGATACATTGTCGTCTTGCTTTTCCTCACTGAGGCAGAACATGATTGTGTGTGATCGTCGAGCGCCTAGCTAGGTCGGTCTTCCTTCTTTATTCTGTTTTGATGTCGGTTGCGAGTGGTTAGGCTACCAGACTTGTAATGGTGAGGCTGCAGGTTCGAGGGTTCGAGGCTCAACTCAGTCCAACTTTGTTCCCTTGGGAAAGGACTTTACACGAATTGTCAAAGTTGGCTTGGTAATATCGGAGATTGAAGACATAGTCGGAGGTCTTGCCTCTAAAAACCCCACAGGGTTGCAAGCAAGGAGCATTTGTGTACTTCGCGAATTAGCACTTTGTTGTATACGTCTGTTTTTTAATACCTTTTCCTTGCGGCGTGCTCTAAATTTGTCGGTGTGCTCCTCTCTTCTCAAATAGATATAAGATGCGGTAAGAGGGACCGTTGTTTTAACTATTTCCAAAAGTAGAATGTAAGGCGAGAAATGAAAGAAGAGCATCACCAGTGAAATGCCAAGACCGTAATAATGTTATGGTCCTCACAGGACCCCTGATACTTCTGTGTCCGATCTCATGTTTGGGGTTGGGGGGGTCCTGGTCGTAAAGGGGTTTGCAAATCGGGAATAGTTTAGTGCTTTCCAAAAATCTGACCGTGAATGAAAGCTATGATTGTTAACGTTGACCGTAAAAATACCCCCCCCCCCAAAAAAAAAAAAAAAAATTAAAAAAAAATGAGAGAAAAAAATGGGAAGAAACTGAAATTAGAGTGAAATATTGCCCCATTTCGTTTTCATGATCACTGTTGACGTCGTAAATGTGATCGGCTGCTCTCTGAGATGACGGAGTGAGCGGCATGGCGGACCGGAATGAGGCCAAGGCAAGATAAATCATCGCCTTTGCGGTTCGCGTGGTAGAAATTCTGATTGGAAGAAAAAGTAATGTGTGACTGTAGATCTATAGATCCTGGTTTTGGTACGGAAAAATGTCTCGGGGAAAATGAAAAAAAGGAGATACGAGTACATGTACTGCTAGTCGAAGTCTGTAGTATTAAAGGGGGTTGTGGGTTGTTTTTTTTTGCGTTTTTTTTTCTTCTTCCAACTTTGACGAAATGTGGCTTTTTCGTTCTGAGTGACCCCCTGTCTGTCTGTCTGTCTGTCTGTCTGTCTGTCTGTCTGTCTGTCTGTCTGTCTGTCTGTCTGTCTGTCTGTCTGTCTGTCTGTCTATGCCTCCCCCCTCTCTCCCCTTCACCTCTTTTTTACGTACTCATTCCAAGCCCATTTTGTAAGAGAAGCCGTTATGTCATCCCACAAACATTGCGTGTTACGTCAGCCGTTGCGATGATGGGCGCGGCGCACTCACGGAAGGCGTCTGCTGACCACCCCTGAGACGGTGTGGCTTGGGTACGCACGTACTCATAAGACAGCCTGCTCAACCCACGCGAGTCTTGAGATGAGTCGCGCTCTCCATGATAAAGCGGTTAATTGGCCTTTGCGTCCTTACACGTCCCCCCCCCCTTTCCCCCCACCTTCTCCCTTTCCCCCTTCCCTTCAGACTCACCCTGGTCCCCCAGTTTTGTCTCTACCTTTTCCTCCTAGATTCCCCTGGAAGCTCCAAATTATATTATTATTGGCTCAGCCGTTCAGCCTATATTCTCTCAGCCGTGCACCCCCCACCCTGTTGTTTCTGTGTCCAATGTGGGATTTGGATAACGCCTGCCTTCTTTTTATTGGCAGTTTGGAGGCGTTTGAGATGAATGAACTCGTAGTCTGAGCGACGGATTATATTCCGGGAAACGGGTTGGGGGTGGGGGGTTGAGAGAGTGGAATAGCGGTCAGAGATATTAAAACCGGAGCTCTGTTTACTGCAGAGATATAGAAGGATATGTTGTTTCTCTATCGTAATGAAACCTGAGCGAATGGGTGAGGGGAAACGCCAGGATACTATAATTTATACATTTTGAGAAAACCCTAGCCGGGAAATGAATAGTGAACCATGGACGCCGAAATCTGTTTTAAGATCTGTCATTTTATGATGGCGATGATTAAGAATAGTACATTTAAAAAGTCTTGTGTTTGTTTTATTTTGGTTTGGTTTTTTTATTGGGGGGGGGGGGGGGGGGGGGGGGGGGG
>NW_004797689.1:334680-337141 GCF_000002075.1 Aplysia californica
GGGTTGTGGGAGGGGCAGTGGCCGTGAAAGATAGAGGTCACAGTCATAAGAACACCCAATACAATTGGTCTAATCCTCGGATTTGTGTTGATACTGTTCTCACATAATTGCTGTGGAAGTAATAATGTTAATAGAAATGATCGCACGTCATGGAGTGATGAAATCCTGTCGTGAAAACCGCAATCTCCCACAGGGGACATTTGCTCTACCCTCTCCTGGACGTGATAAAGGCCAGCCGTGTGTTTGCTGTTTGGCCCAGATAAATGTGGCGTTCTACATAAAATGCGCTGTAAACATAATTGTTTGCGGATTTTTTACGTTTTGCGTTTATTGCGTTGCCTTTTTGTCGGACATTAATTTCTCGCCCTACGTGTTTATCTTTTCAGCAGCGCCTAATGAGGTACGCTTATTGGGAATGTTTGAGTGGTCGTAACATTTGGGTGTTCATTCGAATGCAGCTCAGAGTCTGGTTGGTGTAATGCTTACGTTCTCCACCTTACATGCCAAAGACGTGCAGGTGGTTGGAGCGCACCACCGGTAGGTCCTACTTCTTTAGGTTTCCTCCATTGTTTCTGTCTGTCGGTCTGACTTTTTCCCAGTATTGATGAATGACCATTATTGGGTTGATGTGCTTCCCTTTACTCCAACAAATGAACGAACGAACAAACTAACAGACAAATGAACACGCTTTCAGTATGGGGAAAGTGTACTGTATAAAGTACAATGTATTTTCAATAGGTATGGCCTTCCATTCAAGCACCTACCTCAAAAGATAAAGGTTAATGTTCCTCAAATGATTCATGGAAGGGGGCGGGGCCCAAAAAGAAGAAAGGTATCGCTAAATATCGATAGTAAAACAAAAAACAGCCCCGCACCATCTGTCCTAACCTTTTAGAAAGTTATCTTGAGCACGCAATTTGTGTCCATTGTGCTCAGAAACGGGCCTAAAAGAGTCTTTTACAGCAACTTAGGCGAGTGGTTGGAGGGCGCAACTGGTAGCTTCAACTGCATGTCCTTCCCTCTGTTGTTTATTTCTGTCAGCCTTCCTTTTTTTCAACGCGCTAAATTATCCTTTATTTTGTGGATGCACTTCTCCATACATCAACTCATACTTATTCAAACCCAGATTCCCAAAAGAAATTACGCTCCCTGAAAGTTTGTGTAATTGGCATACTCATTTGGCTATAAGATCCCGATAACCCTTGTCTTTTAGGCTCCTTTGCATGTTTACAATTATGTTAAACATTACCATTTTTAAACTTATGGATGTTGGAAAAAATGCGTGGTTACAAACACATAGAGTTTCTTTATGAAAACATTTGCTTTTCTTTATGTGTTTTGTTGTTGTTGTTGTTGTTGTTGATATTCATTAATGATTATTTCGTTGGGGTTTCGATTCCAAACTTCTCTAGATAAAAGTCATGCTGTGCCTTCCCATGCCGCGTCATAATCCCCAAGCTTTGAGGTTCTGGCGCCGTAAATCTTTGTTTAGCTTGCCTTCTGCAATATTAATCACCGTGTGAAATTCATGTAGGCCAGTATGATCCGAGAATTGTATTAAGCAAGAGCATGGCTGTGTCATCTGCCTTTTTTGTCCGTGTTTATGCAAGGAAAAGAATATGACATTTTTGTAATTTCATTTCGGCTTTGCTCATCAATTACTCAGCATGTATTAAGCCGCGCTCTAATGACCCGGCGTTTTTCTTATTTCGCGTCCCACTTGGCTTTTTCTTTGTTTTCAGTTTTTATTTTATTTTAAAGGAACCCCTCAGTTTAATTGTTTCCTCTTTCCATTGTTTTTCCCTTTCCCAAGCACCTTGTTTCATATAGACACACCCCAACCACATCCCCCTAAAAAGAATAAATATATAATTTATACATCAATGAGTAATAAATAAATAAATGGATAGAAAGAAGGAAGTTAGATCGGAACATTGAAACAGTAAGTGGTTTTGACAAAAAAATGTAACGCATAAAAAACAAACAATCAAACAAACAAATACCCCACACCAACAAAGAGCAAATAATCCTGCCGCAGTTTTTCACTTCACCTTTACTGGGCACTAAATGACCATTATTGTGTTAACGTACTTCTCTTTACACAAACCAACCAGAAAAACAAACAAAAAACGAACAACAACAACAACAACAACAACAATAAATACAAAAACGACAACAAAGCATCAACACCCACCTTTAGAAAAAGAGCCCCCGAAACAACAAAGCCCATTAACCCCACCAGCCCCCTCTCTTATACATGGCATGGAGAAGCTGTGGAGCTTCCAGCCCACCTCGTGGGTGGTTGGCGGGTGGTCTTGTGTTGTTTGCTCATTGTTTCCATTCAAACATCTGTCGCCCTCATCTGTGCTCTTTCTTTTCTGTGTGTTACTCTCTAGTAACATCTCTGATCAGCGGCACATACATGACTTTTTGTGATGCAAGTGCCGTAATACTCTAACTA
>NW_004797689.1:337241-340307 GCF_000002075.1 Aplysia californica
GTTTCCTAAAAAATAATAAGATAAAACAATAAACAAAATACCCCTCCCAAAAAGACCCAACAAATGAACAACAACAGCAACAACAACAACAACAACAACAACTACTACTACAACAACAGCAACAAAACTCATCCCACCTTCTGATTCATGTTGAGGATGTTGCGTTGACTGTGTCGTGACGAGAGAAATGAGTGGGCCTCAGACAATCGCCGCTGCTTCCTTTAACTCTTTTGAGACATGGCGGACACAATATCCGACCAGCAGCTCAACAAGGCAATGCTGAGGAACATTTCGAACCATCATACACAAATTAGAATTGCGGTTTTAATATTTCATGTATGCATGTAATTGCTCGCCTTTGTGTTAGTTTCATATAAAGGAAACGGAATTGAAAAATCTGTCCCAATTGACGAAGTTATGCTTTTTTTAAAAAGTGCCATATGTTGGTGGATGTCAGTTGCTCTGGTTGGTCAGTTCCTTTCCTATCAAGTATCTATCATCCTTATCTCTCCTCCTTCTGTTTTGTGTTTGTTACTCTTAAATTTACAACAGCTCTAATCTTCGGCACTTATATTATAACCTAATTATGTGACGAGTGCCGTAAAACGTTTAGTAAAGCAAACTTAAGTGTCCCAAAACAGTGTATCTTTAGCGGTGTTAAACAACCATCTAGCTCGTTGCCAAAGAGTTAAGGCCTTGTATCGGCGCGGTTCTCTCTGCCCATCAGGACCGCTTCCTGCTCTTCACAGCCCAAGCGATTGATTGCGGTGTTGGCTGGATAAAGCTGAGAGCTGTCATGAAATTGAGCTACGGCGCATCATTTTTATCTACATTGTATCTGGATTTTAGTGTTCTATATGCATATGCGGAATGTGGGAAATGGCCTTTTCTTGTTATCGGTTATTATATTTACGAGGCAGACAGCTTAAGTGTCTGATTTTTCCACCTCCACTGCTGTACCCCCTCCCGTCCCATCCCCTACCTTTACTCACCCCTTTTTCTGAATAGGAAAACTTTCACGAAAGAGGCATATTATGCGATGATTCTGATGGTCTCCAAGTTTGGGTTAGAATATTGAGAGTGGATCCAGCGTTTTTTCATGAACAGGCCATAGAATGATTGGGTAGACTAACTTTATTCCTCTGTCTAAACGAGTGGTGCCTTTATTTCTTCATTGATATCCGATGTCGTGTTTCTTTCTTTGTTCCTCTACGCCAACCTTCTTTCACTCTTTTGTTTTGGTCCAATAACGTTGTTTTGGCATTCCTGTACTGGTTTGACGAATGTGCGTGCGTTGTATGTCAGGTCATTCGTCATCTCGCTGGGCTGCAGCTAGGGAGGTCGTTGTTCGAACCCTGAACGGGTTATCATTCTTGCACTTAATTTTTTTGAAATTCTGTTCGTGGCTCGCCGCTGTCATGACCGACTTAATGAGTAGGTTTTCAGCTTTTGCTATGGTAAGGTGTAAGTTCAATTCTCCGCACTGTTTGTGTTGCAAGTGCTATAAAATTTTTACTATAAATATAAAACTCATTTAGCTCGGCCCTTTCAAAGATGGGCTGTAAAACTGAAGTCCAATCTTTTGGGCATGAAGTCTGCGTTGAACACTGTTAACATCAGTCCATCGGCTTTCGAGGTGTACTTGCTAAGCTCCTCTCTGTTGCTCGCAGAAAACGTGAGTTCGATTCCCAAGTTAGACGATTTTTTGGGGGTCTTTTTAAATTAAATTTCTCTGACTGTCTGCATGTGAGTTGTATCCCACTCAGCAAGGTTTAGCTTGACAGGCTGGATCGAAACAGACCCCCTTCCCCACAGCCTGAATCTACCGATGGGGACGTAATATATTAATTACCCTCCCACACCCGTACCCCTTTCCCTAGGGACAAAGCTTGAAGCAATGACAAACCCAAAAAATCCAGCAATTCAAGACTTTCTTTCTTTCTTTCTTTCTTTCTTTCTTTCTTTCTTTCTTTCTTTCTTTCTTTCTCTCTTTCTTTCTTTCTTTCTCTCTCTCTTTCTTTCTTTCTTTCTGTCTTTCTTTCTGTCTGTCTGTTTTCTTACAAATGCCGTGGGTTCCTTGACCGGTGCCCACGACTCAGGGGGAGTTCCAAGGACGGCCCTAGAAGTCCCCTGTGGTGCTACAGCACCAGTTTAGTTTATTTGGTTTAGCACTATGAAGTTACCTTGGGAAATTTTGTTTTTGCCCTTGCCTCTTTGAGTCGCCTGACCAAATAACAGCGTGGTCAGGGTAACTCTGTTCAGGGAGGTGTTGTTTTTGTGGTGGCCGAGTTATTATATTGTGAGGGACGTCACACAGTATTGTAACTTGTAACAACACCATTATTAATACACCTCGTTATTTATGTCTGACCTTTAGCAACATGGACCCAGCATCTGTGGCGTAGCGATTGGGTGCTTTACCGTCGCACGTAGAAGACCCGAGTTTTATTCCTATGTAGGGAGAATCTTTATGATCAAATATCTTTGGTCTGTCTCTTGGGACGTTGCATCCCTTTCAGTTTCGGTTGACTCTGACAGGCATGGTCGAAGCGCGCCTCCTAAAGTGCCTGACTTGTGTCGATGTGGGTGTAAAACACCTACGTTAGAACAAGCAACAGAGATATTTTAAAGTCTGTCTCCTTGCTTTTCTTACCAAGCAAAAACATGGTAATGTTTGGTTTTTAAAGCTGTCTCTGGGGGAGCGTTTGTTTTGGCCTTCGGGTTTTTTTTGTGTGGAAAAAGCTATCGGTTGGTGATAAGGTAGTTAGCCTCGTCTTTGAGAGGTGAAGTCCAATAATAGTCCCATTTTCGTTTCACTTAAAGATTTGGCGAAAGATGTTCTGTGTTGATTTCGGGATTTCTTCCTTATGGAGGGGCTTATGGTGCTGAAGTTAGCGCTAAATAAATACTATGCCATACGATACCACACCGTACCCTACCAAAATATAACCGTATGCCCTTTTGCTGTTTTTGTAAGCATGCAGTTTTCTCAAAATATGGTAAAATATTTCTCTAGCTCCAAAATAAAATTATGATTTGATGGATTCCGACCAGTTTTGTTCCCCC
>NW_004797689.1:341667-344345 GCF_000002075.1 Aplysia californica
GGGGGGGTAATGAATGTTGGGGTTTCTGGGAGTTTCACTTCAGTTGCCGTTTTTGGTTGCATGTTCCGTTTCATTTTTAAAGGAAGTCACTCTGTCTGGTTCGGTTGTGTTTTTTTTGTTTGTTGGTATTTGTTATTTTTCCATGGCGTAATCTCGACATGAAAAGACAGTTTACTTCAAAGAAGACGGGATCGGCTTCGAACCCCGGCAAAAACGCCGATGTTTGGTATTGTTTCGGGCATTGACCTTACTTATAGATATATGGCCTGATCTAGATTGTTTAATTGTTATTCTTTCTTTCTTTCTTTCTTTCTTTTCTTTCTTTCTTTCTCTCTGTCTGTCTTTTTTTCTTTCTGTCTTTTCTCTATTGTCTTTCTGTCTTTTCTCTTTTTTCTTAATTCTTTCTTCTTTGAGGGGGGGGGGGGGGTGCTGCAAGGGAACCGCTCCTTTCGCTTGAATCTTGATGTCATTGAGACATGGTGCAGGCTGCCTTTGACAAGAAACAGTCTTGAATTTAAATTGCTAATGTGTGTTCTAATCACATTGATTAATGGCTTTTAGTTTTTTGTCTGATTGCAAGTAGTGAAACGAACCGATAATTGTGACGCAGCTGGCAACGAACCTGACCAGCATGCAGAAGTTGGAGGCTGGAAATCTGATTAGGATGCAAATTTGTTTTGTTTTTACGGGGATTGTCCCTGTGTTCACAGTGTCTGTCCTACTTCGTGAATGAATACTCTTCCTTAGTTTTTGCGGTTTTTAAACCCCAGTGGAGCAAAATACAATGTATTTGTATTAAATAGAAGAAAGACGTGGTGAATAGTTATCTGCTAGGTGGTTTTTTTTTCGCCACGTTCCAGTGGTAAGGACCGGTGTCAGTGGTGTAGCGGTTAGACGCTTGGCCGTTGCACGCAGGAGGCGTGAGTTTGATTCCCAGGAGGCGTGAGTTTGATTCCCGTGTGGGGAGAAAAGTATTATCGAGTATCTCTATCTTTCTATTTGGTCGTTGTATCCTGGTCAGTCCAGGTTGGTCCTGACAGTAAGGGTCAAAGCTCGTCCTCTAAGCTGTCCAAGTCGTTTCGACTGGGGCGTGATTGAGAGTTCCTTAAAAAAGAACGATCGAATAGTCGCTTTTAAGGACACGAGGGCTAACCCAGTTTTCGGGGGTTTCCAGAAAACTTGACCTACACCAAAAATGGGCATTTCCCTACTTATAGGACAAGTTTGGTTTCACTGGTGTGTATATTTGTTTGGTTACAGAGAAAAGTCTCCTTGTCTTTTAAAGAAACTGAACAAAAATCGTTACTATCGATTTTTTCAAAACAGCATTTTTTGGGATAGCCCCCCTGTGCTTAAAAGCGACCAATTACTCCATGTCATGTTCGTTATAAAAGAAATATTGCAATGAGCCTACAGTACTAAAATTGTTGAAAAAATTGATATCTGAATTCTTCCTTTTGGAATTACTCATTTGTTTTTTGTACGAGAGGGGGTTCAAGAAGTCTTTGGTCTCAATATGAAGGAATAAAGATAGAGCTTTGTAACTTGGCACACATACATTTGTACTTTCATTTCTCTACAGTCACCATGCAGAGTAACACATTTCTGCCACCTCTCTTTGACCTTCAAAAATCCTTGAAAAAAAAAAGGACCCAGAGTGGGCATCTAACCAGTCTCCCACAGATTCAATGGTGTCCTCGTTGCCATGGAAACGACGTCGTTTCGATGATTTTTTTAGATTAGGAAATAACAAAGTCTGAAGGGGCTTGGTCTGGTGAATAAGCAGGATCTCAAAACCGCACTGTTCTGCTGTCTGGACTGTTTGTTGTGCCGTGTGCGCAGGGGCGTTGTCATGCAGTAGATGGACCCCATTGTGGAGTTTTCTTAGCCTTTTTCTCACCAAGTCGGACCGCAGTTTTATCAACAAACCCGGATAGTAGTCCCCTGTGATTGTTTTTCCATTTTCCAGGTAGTCAGTCATGATGATGCCTTCATAATCCCAGAAACACGACAGCATGACCTTTCCACTTGACGGTGTTACCTTTGCCTTCTTTGGTGAGGGTGAAGAAGGGGTTTTCCATTCTAGGGAAGACATTTTTTGTTCTGGATCAAAATGACAAATCCATGTTTCATCCATAGTCACCATGTTTTTAAAGAAATTTGTGTCATTGGACTCAATTCGAAGGAGGGTTTTGCAGGACTCAACCCTCTGCTTCTTTTGCTCTCTTATCGAACGGTGGGGTACCCACCGCGCAGACACCTTATTCATATAAGATGTGGTGATGGAGAATCGCTTCAATTGACCCTACACTGATTCCCGTTTCACTTGAGAGCTGTTTAACAGTTATACATCGATATTGTAAAATAAGTTTCTTCACTATGGATACATTCTCTTCAGTTGCCACAAAGGATGGGAGCCCTTCACGATCTTCATCCATCACCGACATGAACCCAGATTTGAATTTTTTACCCAGTATGTCACAGTATTATAACGAGGACATTTGTCCCTATCCATTTCCTGAAAAATGTCCGAAGGGGATTTTCCTTGCAAGTGTAACAACTTGATAAATGAGCGATATTCAACAGGCTCCATGGCACAGCTTCAGCAAAGAGAAACCGAACGTTTTTGTGCATGGTTTCATTGAACACGCTGACTAGTGCCTTATTATTGTCGTATT
>NW_004797689.1:345153-346226 GCF_000002075.1 Aplysia californica
TTTTTTTTGCAAACCCAGCCTGACCTCTGGTTTGTTTTCTCATTGGCCCCTCCTCTTCGTGTAGTTATTATTAGTCTTAGCGCAGGACGATTGTCACATTGTCGATGTGTTGTTATCGTCAATGAAACTGCTTACTAGTCGTCGCGTTTGGCTTAAATCTGACGCAAATTTGCACGCAGACTCGTGAGTCTTGCTTTCATGGTATGATTATTAGATGGTTACTACTTTTTTGTGTGTTTTTTAAAATTATAGCTTCTGCCTTTGCTTTGGCTGTTATGCTGCTGCTGCTGCTGCTGCTGCTGCTGCTGCTGCTGCTGCTGCTACTACTACTACTACTGCTATACGTTGACAACAACAACTTAAAAAAAAACAACAACAGCAACAACAGCAGCAACAGCAACAACAATTGAAAGAACAATGTCAAATGATGAGGTGAAGTCCAAAGATTGCCACAGTGTGTGAAGTGAACGTTGACACAAAGTTCCTAGTTCCGAAAGGTCAGTGGCCCACATCGGCAGGAAGCTCCGAAAGGTCAGACACACAAGTGTAAATTTATTTTTTTCATATAACTTCTTCAAATTGCAGGAGATAAAGTCTCCCGGCGGATAACATAAAGCCGTCACAGAATTCTCTGATCTGGTCATATTTCTGATTCGAAAGACTCATACTCATGAGTAACGGCACTGCATCTTTATTTTATTCTATCTTATTTTATTTCTGGCATTTCTTTTTTCGGTGTGCAAACGTGCCATGGGAATCCCCGTTTTATTGAGCACGCACTCCGATGTGCTCCGAAATTTGATTCGGAGTGGAATCCTCGAGTAGCTCTGAGTGTTGCATAGAGATCGGAGCCCCCCTCACACCTTTCTTCTCAATCGTTTCCTTTCCCACTCTTTCGTTTTTACTCCTACTTTCTCTTCTTTTCTTTTCTCTTTTTTTCTACTACTTTAATGTTTTTCATTCTGTTAGAGCGCGATCTAATTATCATGTGACGTATTTTTTTTTTGCCTTAGTGAATTCTTCAGGAAGAGGCCCGCTTGCGCCCATTTGATATACTTCTTTTTTTTTCTTCT
>NW_004797689.1:346326-347341 GCF_000002075.1 Aplysia californica
CCCCCCCCCTCTGAATAAAAAAGAAAGCGGATGCTCCGCTGCGGTTTGCCCCTTCTTTCTTGTCAAACATTTATCGTCCTTATTTCGCCTGCTTCTTTTTCTTTTGTTGTATTTTACTCTCTTATGGCACGTCAAATCTCCTGCAATTGTCTCACCTATTTGTGTTGCAAATGTCGTAAAAGCTATCACTAAAACTCAAACTAATAAAACTCAAAACTCTAGAACTAGAAAGGACTATTGACTGACAAATATAGCCATTGCGACTGCACCAAGTTCAGTGCTTAGTCGTCCTTGCTGTAAGCGCTGCTCCAGCTTTGAACCAAGGTGTGGGTACTTTGCGGGTGTTCTGGTGTGGTTTGCTCCTTTTCTAAGAAACGTTTATCGTCTCTACGTTCCATCCTTCTTTTTTTCTTGTTTGTTACACTTTTGTAACACAAGTAATCCTCAAAACTTGTATAACCCAATTGTGTTGCAATTGCCGTAACCTTTTTACTAAATTAAACAGAGCCAAGCAAGGCGGGATATCATAGCAATGGAGAGCTTGGTTTGATTGGGGCGTTGTCGGTAAATGAAACGTTCTCTTTTCGTAGCAATGTCACTTTTCTTTTGGAATAGCGTGTATGGGACTATAAGTTCTTCTTTGAAAAACAAAACAAAATAACAACGGTGTACTTTCGTTGAACCCAATTTAAGTATGAGAAATAATTATTGAAAAAAATAAAACAGATTGAAGGGTTTGTCCACGTGTTAACTTTTTGTGGGTTATAATCGGAAGTTTTCATCATACAAGATGGTTCCCTGGTTATGAAAGACATACATGGCAATCGACGCGCAATAGCATTAAAATGTCTCCACCGGTGTTAGTAGAGAAAACGCGATCTGTCGTTCCTGGAATGGAAACCGTTTAGGAGCAACATCCTCGTATCTTTCTATAAACTACATTTTACAGTTAAATTGGTGTATAACGGCTTATGTGGTTTGTGGTCACCACTGGGAGGTCCTATTTCTCCCCCCC
>NW_004797689.1:349163-353265 GCF_000002075.1 Aplysia californica
TGGAGAGGGTAAGTGTTTTACTGCCTTCGCAACTGCATAAGGTCACATGAGCGCACGGGACACACCAAACATTTTCAATCGGTAGGACATTTTGAATTTTGCTCGGGTGACGGCCGAAGCCTAGGCTTATCGATTTTTGTCCACCAAGGAATCTTTAACATGCGCAACTTGCACACGGGACCTCCGAGATTTTTGCCGTTGTCCGAGAAGGCTAGGTGAAGATCTTTCCTACCAGAAGATCAGGGGTGTGGCTGAAACAGCAGTAAGAAGGAGCCAAGGAGTAGCAGTAGAAAGGCTGCAGAAAGAGTCATGAGCCCAGTGCAAAGGAGGTGAGGGGGTGGTGAAAGAAAGTAGAGACGAAAGCAGACGCAGAATATTGCAATGGAGAAGGAAATAAGGTGAAAGGAAACAGTGTTAGAGAAGAAAATGTTTCCGTCGCTACCCGGATTCGAACCCGGGACCTTTGAATGGGAAGCAAACACCTTAACCTGTAGGCCACGATGGTATGGTTTGTTCTTTCTTATCCATCGAACAGATTTTGTCCTCACCTCCTTATTTCTTCTTTGTATGTTGTTTTCTAGTAATACTTCTTTCTAATCTTTGGCACTTATGGCCTGTTTGTGTTGCAAATGTCAAAATGGTCAATGTGACTATCGTGCCCTATTTGCTGTTTCATGGCGAAATGTGGCCGTTGTAGCGTCGTCTCGTTGTATACTTTCAGGCAACCCTTCCGCGGTAAGACCAGTTCACATCATCGATTTTAGAGGTTGGCATTTTCCTATCGCCCACCTAAATGGAACCCGAAGAAAAAGAGTCACAGGGAATTAATGTACAGAAAAGTGGGAAGACATGAAATAATATCCAGAAGCTAGCCCGGGATAGGGAAAGGCGAAAAGTGTTTGTTCGTGGCCTCTACCCTGACGCAGGGTGAGAAAGGCAATGATGGTGATGGTGGTGGTGATGGTGATGGTGATGGTGATAATGATGTTGATAATGATGACCTACAAGCTGGGCATTAGATAATGCTGATGACAACGCGGGTGATTTTCCCACAGCCCGCCAACATTACGGCACACGTTTCAAGAATCACAAGTCAAAGTTAAGAGCGTCGCCTCAGTACCTAATACTGTCTTCTTTTTCTTCGAGTTTTTTTTTTCCTATTTAAGGCTAGTTTTGCTCTGACAGGAAAGCCGTGGCTCTTGAGTGTTGCTTGCATTGTGTGGTTCTTTTAGACATTTTATTATGTTTCAAGTTTAAATCTTCAAATCTGTACGCGGGTGGTTGAAAAGTGCTACTGGTAGGTTCTTCTTCTTTCCCTTCACCCTGTTGTTTCTGTCTGTCTGTTTTACCTTTACCATGCACTGAATGGCCATTGCTGTGTCAATGTGCTTTGTTACACTGAACCAACCAACCAACCAACCAACCAACCAACCAACCAACCAACCAACCAACCAACCAGCCAACCAACCAACCAACCAACCAACCAGCCAACCAACCAAACAAACAAACAGACAAACGAACAAAGGAGCAGGCGAGCAATCGGCTGCTCATTTATTTCATTCTCTTTACTTTCTTGGATCTAACTTTACTCCCCCCTCCCCCACCCCTTTTTTTCACCAACCTCTCCCCCTCCCCAAAGACAAAAAAACAACACAAAAAACAACCAAACACCCTTTCATTTCCTTATCTCATCGATTTGGGGAAGGGGGATGAGAAAGGTTTGGGGGAGGGGGTGTTAATGAGTACACTCACTGTAGAGAAATAGAGGGATAGGGAGCAGTGTCTTATTTTGGGACTGCAGGTGTGAATGTCTTTCTTTGATGTTATTTTTTTCGTATGTTTGGTTTTTTGTTTTCGTTTTATCGTGTCTGTCAACTGCCTATGCCTTTTCCTTTTTATCCCCAACCCCCTCTCCCCCACAGGATCGTCGGTTCAATAACCTGCTTACGTCTAGTCTGTCGATTTCTATGCTGTTACGAAAGCCTAGGTGTGGGTTCGCTTCTTCTTTGCTATCAAACGTCTATCGTCCTCATCTTTTCTTCTTTTTTGTGTTTGTTACTCTCTTGTAACACTTGTAATCTTCCGTACTTGTGTGACATAATTGTGTTGCATATGCCGTAAAACTCTTGATAAAGCAAAGAAAACAAATCTGGATCGATTTTTTCTATGGTTCTGTGCGTGGCTGGTCGACCGAACCTGCGTCTCTGGTGTAATGATTCTGTGCTTTGCCGTCACCCGCTGAAGACCTGAGTTCGATTCCCATGTGGGGAGACAATTTTTTTCTATCGAGTATCTCGGTGTATCTGCATGGACGTGGCTTCCTTCTCAGCCCGAGGTTGCCTCGACAAACATTTACATTATCACCCCCCCCCCCCTTCCCCTATCACGGGGTGAAATACCCAAGTACACGTTGTTTACCTGTGACAAAGAAATAATTCTAGTAAAACACCAGTCGACATTTCCAAAGGGGGGACATTTCTTAGTTCAAGCATCTTTTATAGGTTTGTCACTCTCTTGTGACCTGTTATTTCCGGGATGCCTTGATAGTCGAAGTAGACTTTGTGCTGTTGAAGCTAGAGAGGTGAGCAGAGTAAGTCCGATTCACTGTAAAGACCTCTCTGTTGACACCCACCCCTTAGCGCTCATATGACCTTATGCGGTTGCGAGCGCCGTAAAACCCTCTACTATTTAAAAAAAAATGTTTCTGTCTGTCTGTCTGTCTGTCTGTCTGTCTGTCTGTCTGTCTGTCTGTCTGTCTGTCTGTCATATTGGCTAGCTAATGATACCCGTAATCTACCATCATGCAGCATTGATTATCACAGTTCTGATACCAGCCATTTTGATGTAGTAGGTAGGCTATTCACTTGTTTAGCTTAAGGCTTGAAAGCAGTTCCGCTATGTGGGAGAGTTTATTTTATGTAGACCTCGATCTTCTGTGGTACAATCGTAAAGCCTTTGTGAACAGAATACGTGAATTCGATACTCCCGTGGAAAAGTGTCGAAAGTATCTCTGCCTGTGTGCAGTGATGTTTTATCCACTTACTGGAAGGTGTTACTGAACTTTCCATCTCTTTAGATTCTCCAGATACAAAATTTCTTGTATTGTCACTGTGTTCAGCATGTTGCATTATGGTTGTAAAGACATCATTCGAAATTTGAACCATATTAGTAGAAAAATGTGGAAGCCTTAGTAATTTTAGTACTAAAATCTTACGCAATGAGACAGTTTACGTAATCCGTCAAAATTATGTCAGAGAAAAGAAACCTTCACATACTTTTCCTTTCTGTTACCCATGATTGATGGTTTTATCCATTCAAATCCCGATCTATTTCCCTCAGTTACACCAAAGACAGTTATAGTAGCTAACGTTAAACATTATGGTAAATTAAAAGAACAGCCCAATTTTTGTACCACCTTCCCTAAACGCGGGTTGGTCCCGACAGGCAGGGTGGTTGCAGCTGGCCTCCTAAATAGTCTAAACTGTATTGGTGGAGGCGTAAAACGTTTCCAATCAATCACGGATCTGATTTATGTTCTCTCTGATACCTCTTTGTTTCGACATCAATAGTACATTTCTACTTGCACTACGAACGAAGAAATTTAATCATTATCTGGTATCGGCGCTGTATATTATGAACGAAATTTCTTCCCTGGGCCATCATCTATGTTGTGGTACCGATGTAATCCAATACTCGCTGTTTATTCCCTGTCGACTCCCGTGAACTTTATCACGCCTGTGTTTAAATGTCTCCTCGGACTTTTATCCATTAATCGCGTGTAGGCCCCCTCTCTTGTTTCCTTTAATCGTCCGCACAAAGCTGCCAGATTCCTTGTGATTGTCCACTGGCCTTTACGGCTCCCTCGAGCGAAATTAAAATGAATGTCTTCAGAATGGTGTACTCTAACCACATTTTCTTTTTATTTAGTTCTTTCTGTGTGTTCGGTGGCTTCCTTCGTAGCGTGGAGAAGTTGAATACATTGACAGATGACTTCGTCGACCATTCATTTTGCCCCACACACGGAGCGGATGGGTTGGATGAATCACTCTCCTCTAAGCTCTCTTTCTCTCTCTCTCTCTCTCTCTCTCTCTCTCTCTCTCTC
>NW_004797689.1:353365-356173 GCF_000002075.1 Aplysia californica
CTCTCTCTCTCTCTCTCTCTCTCTCTCTCTCTCTCTCTCTCTCTCTCTCTCCCCCCTTCTCTCTCGCCCCTTTTCTTTCTGTGTCTCCCTCACTCTCTCTCTCAGTCTCTCTCTCTCTCTCTCTCTCTCTCTCTCTTTCTCTCTCTTTCTCTCTCTCTCTCTCTCTCTCTCTCTCTCTCTCTCTCTCTCTCTCTCTCTCTTTTTTCTCTTGCCCTTCTACTCTTGTCTATTAAAGGGAAATGTTGTCCGGATATTGGGCTGTATGATAATGTCCAGATTCTGATCATCCACGGCAGTGGGTGGTTGGCAGGTGCTCTGGTGTGATCTACTCCTTTTTTACCTTCAAACATTTATCGTCCTTATCTTTCCTCCTCTTTTCTGTTCGTTACTCTCTTGTGACCCCTCTAATCTTCAGCACTTATATGACCTTATTGTGTTGCAAGTGCCGCAAAACACTTACTAAAACTAAAACTAAACTGGTCATTCAGGAGCATGATCTTTCTCTTATGACTTTCATTGGAAGTGCAACAAAGCCCCCAATAATCCGTGTCTTCAAACTTCGTATTTCAAAGGAGGAGGGAGTACGATAAGCAACACCGAGATCCGCAACAGCCAGCGTAGAAAAATGTAGCATGACGCCAGCAGAGTCGTAATGACCTCTTAGAAAAAGTTGGTGCTGGCTGTGAAAAGCTTGACAAGCACTGGTCTAGTCGGACATTTGATCTCTTGTCTGTCTGTCACGTCATGTAAATTACAATAAACAAACAAAAAACAACAACCAAAAAAAAAAGAAGAAAAAAAAAGAGAGAAATCGAGATAAAGAGAGAGAGAGAGAGAGAGAGAGAGAGAGAGAGAGAGAGAGAGAGAGAGAGAGAGAGAGAGAGAGAGAGAGAGAGAGAGACATAGAGAGAGAGCAAAAGAGCGAGAGATTGATCGTTGGAAAGACAGGCAGGTAGACAAAGACAGAGGGAGGGAGGGAGGGAGAGAGAGAGAGAGAGAGAGAGAGAGAGAGAGAGAGAGAGAGAGAGAGAGAGAGAGTGAGAGAGAGAGAGCTCCTTCAAAGTCTCAGCCAAAATTAGTCATCATCACACATGGGATATAAATAGCCGCCAGTTCCACGCCGTTGAGAACGCAACACCCCTGTGGGTGAGTGCTACTTGTTTTCCCAACACATACCGGACGGTCTACCTACCTTTAGAATTGTAGAATAAAATTGAGTTACCAAGTGCTGTTTTGTTCAAGTAAATTGAGTTTCTACTGTGCTGTTTCATTCAAGTAAACCATTACATAACAGGCCTGTGGTTGGCGGGTGCTGTAGTGCTGTTTGATCCTTCTTTCCGGTCAAATATCAATCGTCCTTATGTCATTCTTTGCTTTGCACGTTGCTCTATTGTAAGTTTTTCACTTATGTGCTCTGTTTGGGGAGTCCGAACATGCGGTATGACTGTAAATACAACCAGAACTTATCTCACTTCTTGTCGCAATGAGTACGGGGTAGAAAATCGTCAGGTTTCTGCACCAGGAAACTAACCCCCCCCCCCCCCTCCAGAAAAAACGACCCCCCAACAAATAACAAAACAAACAAACAAAACAAACCCAAAGCACCGCCGTTCCCTAATGCAAAACAAACAATACAAAGCAAGTATCCCACTCACGCTCACAAAGGCGCCGACAAATGAAAGGGAAACTTGGTTTCTGTAGCTCTAGCCGTAATTTCTGTCCGTCGGCCGTTCTCTTCCCCACGGCGTCTGATATGATTACCATTGCGTGAACGAGCTTCACGTCTGTGCCAGCTGCTGTCATCGTGGGCGGGCTCGGCCACTTTCAGCCCAAGACGCGCTTCAAATACGTCGTTTATAGGTTTGTAGATTGGCATTCCGAAATTACGCGGTCTGCTCCTTCTACCTATTTTTTCCTTTTTGCCTTTTTTTTTGACTTGTTGTTTATTGTTATGGTTTGGTTCGTGATTCGGGTTTTTGGAGGGCATGACTGGTCGGTCCAAGTTTATTTTTTGCCGTCTTTTTTTGCCCGCTGGGAAAGGTTGGGGGTGGGGGTGGGGTCTCTATATAACCTCTTTCCCCCCTGCACTAAATTACCATAATTGTGGATGTGCTTCTTTTTACTAAAAAACAACAGCAACAAAAACAAACAAACAATCAAAAAAAAAAAAAAAAAAGTAAACAAGCAAACAATAAACTAACTGGCAAAAACCGCCGACCCCTCTTTTTTTTCTTTTTCTGTGTTGATTCCTTGTTCAGTTTAGTTTCATAGTGCGAATGTTTGGTTAACGACACAAGAAAGTTCAACTTTCTCTTGCTTTTGTTTTTTTCTTTCATTTTCCCAACTGGGAATGTCCGCAATCTTGTCGTTGTGTTTTGTTTTTTTCTGGCCGTACGTAACCGCTTTCGTGCTGACCCACTTTACTAGCGGTTGTTGACCGTATTTCGATAGCTGAAGTATACGTTATTTCAAAGAACTCTACAAGTCACCAGAAGTTTGAGAACTCACTTTATCGTAAAAGACTGTGGGCGTTGGTATTTCTAGCTCTGTTGTCCGTACCGAAAACATGCGGCACCCCAGGAGACCTCTACCTGTGTAGGTGATTGGAGGGTGCCATTATTTGGTATAATTTGTGTTCTATTCCTTTTTTTCTGCCGGAAAAGAGGTATTCTCCGTTTTCTACTTATGTTCCTCGAGGAATTGCCAATACTGAGAAAACATTATGAACCGCTAAGACCGGATTTGCGAATAGTGAGAATGGTACCCATTTATAGTGAATTGGCGTTGCGTTGGTACATAGATAATGAA
>NW_004797689.1:358808-360795 GCF_000002075.1 Aplysia californica
CCGAAAAAAGCATTTTTTCTGTTAAAGCTTTATTTTACTTTGGCGTTGTTCCGCTATAATACTGGTATTTAAAATACTTTTCAAAAATGTGTTTCTTTTCCGCGAGGGAAAATATGGCCGATCCGCTTTGTAGGCAACTACTTGTTTATGCCTGCCGTGCCAAAACAGGCCGTTTGCTTTATCTATTACTCTTTATATTTTAATTTCACGCATGCCGTAACATGTGTGTGTAGAATTTTGCTCAGCCTTTGTTCTGATGATTTTTGTTAATAGCTTTATGTGGGTGGTGTGGTTTGCTCCTTTTTGTCTGTCGAAGATCTATCTCCCTTGTCTCTCCTTCTTTTCTTTGTTACACTCCAGTAAAATCTCTGATCTTCGTCATTTATATGAGTTATTTGTGTTGCAAAATTCTTTCTGAGCGAAATATATCTTTTTTCATGAGAATACGGGGATGACAGAGACATGCATTGGAACGCAAGACTTGCCCCGTTTCTGTTTATCGCTCACTTATCATTTGCACTTTCGAGTTTTTGTTTCTTCGTGATCATTTAGATTATTATTCAGATAACAATTTATTTTTACAAGACGGCTAACGACTAAATGCCCAGATCGTCAAAATAGTGACTGCTTCGATGTGTCGACTGGACTGATTTTCAAGACTGCAATTTTTAAAAGGCACCCCTACACTTCTACCTTTTTTTTTTGGTATTTGTGGGTTTTAACAACGGCGTTTTGGGGTTAGACTCATACTCAGGGGCGGTTTGTAAACTGGACAAGACCGGTGGCGCCGGTCAAATTTTTGTCAGCTGGACAGTTGACAAGAGATTTATTGCTGATGATGATTTTCATTCAGTTTTAAGTAACTCCAAACAAACATGTATCAACAGTCAAAAAGCGCCTTGCCGATTTGAAGACGTTCATATAGACAAGTGATTCACAGCTGTTTTGTCGCGTTTGTTTATCACGCCGGCTCACAACTGTTACAGTTAAATCGTCTCCTGTCACGTCGTGGAACTTCGTACCAGGACAAACCGAACACGGCTTGCTCAGCGATGACGTCCGTCCGCTGGTCAAATCCATCGACAGTCTACAGAGGGAATAGAACATCCCTTAATTGCCAAATTGGCCTCTGTGTTGCTTACAAAATTAAGATTGAGACTGTCTTGAGCAGCGCGGACACATGTATTATTTTATCAGCAATACATGTATTTATCATTCAGCCTTCTCTATCTATTATAAGAACATTTATTGTCAGCAAGGCACTAATCTTTTTCTGTTTATTGAATTTTTAGCCACCTATAGTTCCTGTTTGGTATTAATTCATCGCTTTTTCCCCACTAAAAACTTACCTGGCCCATAGGAGTCTGGCCGGCGAAAGGAGGAATCGTCTAGTTAAGATATATAAGGAGAATTATAACGCGGGGCGATATGCACTCGGCTGTCACAGTCTGGGCCGAGAACAGTTAGGCCTGCCCCTCCCTTCCCTCCCCCTTTCCACCGTCACCCCAGCAAGACACCAAGTTCTATAATTAGCGCTTGACACACTTCTCCACTTTGTTACAACAGTGTTCTGTTATGAGAACTGAGAGGTGCAATGAAGAACGTTTGATGATATAATGATTGGAAACTGTTGTGTGCTAACTTTGTCCAGCTTTGTATAGTATCTGATTGTAGACTTGATCTGCATGGGACAGCGTCACTGGTACAGTATCAATTAACTTTTTGTCATCGTACACTTTCAGTTTGTTTTCAAGGATAGTTGTGTTTCTTTTTCTGTGCCGATCAAGTCAGTTTCTATTAGTCTCTGTAACTTTCATCATACGTTATTCGTAGCTTTGTTTCTTGACACTACCATATTTTAGCTCTTTAACATTATATTATAATGTTTACAATGGTGTGTGTGAGTTTAAGAGGGGGTGGGGATGGTGAAAGTAGGGGAAAAATGAGGAGACAGGAGAGAGAGAGAGAGAGAGAGAGAGAGAGAGAG
>NW_004797689.1:361257-367027 GCF_000002075.1 Aplysia californica
TTTTTTGTTTTTGTTTTTTCACAAACGTTTCCTTATAGCAGTTTTGTAGTTACAACCCCCCCCCCTTCCAAACCCCATTAAAAAAACACCAAAAAACCCTGCCCCACCCCACCCACTGACGGTGGTCCCTGGTAGTCAAAGGAAGCCTACAGAAAGATAGGAAGGAAAAGGGTATTATATTATTTACATTTAGATGTTAAAAAAACACAAAAGGAAACCCTAGTATGAAGCTTCATTGTAAGCGAATCCCTTTTTTCCACCTATGTTCAAATTCTAATGTTTTCTATGTGTGGTTGGAAGGCACCACGTGTAAATCGCGCGTCGTTTAGGCCCTGCACATTTGAGATAAATGTATACTCGTTGGACGGCTGCCAGTATGCAAATGGGACCATTTTTGCTCGTTTGTTACTCTCCAGTGCCAAGTCACTTCAAACTTTGCAGCAGCGCTGCTAGTGGAATTCATTTTACTGTGTGCCTGGTCTTCCTGCTCTCATGTGCTGTCTGTCCGTTCTGTATTGCATTTTCCCATAATGTGTGTAAACGACAGTCATCATCTCTTACTCACACCCAATTATTTTGTGACCGTTTTAGCCTCCTATCGTCCATTACATGCATGCTTGCAGTTTTATGTGTTCGCCTGTGTGCTGATGTGACACCAGGTTTGACCTTTTTTCGGTGTCTGACCTTTCTTTGAGTTCGACCTTATGACATCATCGCCACATAACCTGGCTCATAACGCCGAGGCCCCAGATGGGCTGTTACCGCCATACCGCCGGCTGGCTTTTTCCTTGGAACTGCGGTAGACATCACAGCTTATTACTTGTTCTTGCTGTTTGTTCTTGTTGCGTGTTTTTGTTTGTGGGTTGTTTTTTGTGAGGTTCTTCTTTTTTATATTTTTGTTTTGTCCTTATCTTTGTAAAAACATTTGTTTATTTTGACCACATGCCAAACTGCTGGTGGTTGAAGGTTACTAATAGTGGGTCCTACTTTTTAAAAAACCCCTCAAACTATTCCTCTTTTGTTTTGTCTTCCTATGCTACATTCAAATACTGCTCCACCCCCAGGGGCCGTGCTACTGACTGAAGTGTCTTTAGGCCATTCCCAAAAGAGCAAAGGGGGGGGGGGGGAAGACATTAACCATCTTCTTATGCACAGTAGAATTGTAATTGTAAATGGGCAGATTCATCAATGTCATGCCTGAACTGTTACAGGCCACAGCTGCTTTTTTCCCCCTCATCCTTACTATCATCATTTTCCTCTACTTATTTTGTATGTTTGTCTCACTCTTGTGACCCGCTATTTCCGGGGTGCCTTGATAGTCGAAGCAGACTTTGTGCTGTTGAAGCTAGAGAGGTGAGCAGAATAAGTCTGATTCCCTGTAAGGACTTCTCTGTTGACATCCACCCATTGGTGCTCATATGGCCTTATGCAGTTGCGAGCGCCGTAAAACCTCTACTAAATCTAAAAAGTCTTTTGTTTCGTGTCTTGCGTTTTCCCTGCCGTAATGATGGCCGTTTTTGTGTCCCTCTGTTTCTCTTTGCTCCTTACTCAAACAAATACAGAAATGAACAACTCTTGTTTAACAAATAATCACCTTTAAGACTGTTCGCAGTCTTGTCTTAACTGGCTAATTGTTTAGTGTGTTTGTACTCCTTGAAACCCCAACCCCTCCCCTTTCAGTGGGTGGTTGGAGGTTGGCGGATGCTCTTGTGTGGTTAACTCTTTCTTCCCTATCAAACATGTTGCGTCATTATCTCTTCTCCTTTTTTCCTTTGTATCAGCTACCCTCTAGTAATATCTCTGATGTTTAGCATTTATATGAACTAATTGTGTCAGTGCCGTCAAACTTAAACATATACTACATGCTACTCCTCTTCTGAAATTTAAGCTTACTGTTCTAAATGGGCGAAAGGCACTATCTCTACTGTGGAGCACTTACATCCTCTTGAGAACCCCGAGAACACCAGCACGAGAACCCATTTCTACGCCTTGTTTTTTGGAGTTGTCGCCGATTCAACAGACTGGATGTGAGCCTTTCCCTTGTGGGGGTATGGTCCTTTACCCACCGTCCTGAGATTGAAGTGAGTCTACTTTAGAATGGAAACGTTTTGCACACTGTTAAACGCGTTTTTGTCTTCAGATTAGCGAGATAGTCGACTCATTGTTTGTCTCCGATACGGCATATTTAGTGAACAGAGAGCATTGGAAACTAGTGGGACAGTCTTATGTGCAAGAAGAAGGTATAGTCAGGATTACCCGCGCCTTATTCTAGTACGGTTACTACAGGGCGCAGCGTCAAGCTGTCTAAGTGAACTTTGGCAAACACTCAGTGAACCCAGTTGTTTGAGAACGCCTCCCCGATTTCTACAACGCGTGCGGATACCATATCATATTATCTCCGATGATTAACAGAGTCCATTTCTTTCTGGGCGTAACATTGATTGATTGCACAGCGACCCTCTATGGCAGTAGTAAATCCCCACGCGCCGCTCGTTAATTTTTGGTATTTCTTTCTGGACTCCGGTTTCCTGTTATTCAATTATTTCCGCATACAATACCGTTTTGGATTCCTGGCGGAGGTGTCTGGATACATGACTGTGATGTTATGTTTTGCCGTGCGTCATCTTCGTTTTGTCTCAACTTTCTGTTGCCATAACTGTAATAGTTTTATTTCAGTTCTTGTCCATTATGCAAGTACATTATTCACAGCTCTCCATAATTGATCAAATACATTTGTGTGTGCACTCACAGCGGTATCTGTAAGTGGTTTGGTGGTAATGTAAAAGCTTTTCCGAAAAAAAGCCAGTTTCTTTATGAACTATGTTCAGTATTGCTTGAGACGAGGAACTATTAATAAGATGTGTTTATAGATAAGTCTATGTTTTGGTACTGTTTTAGTATGTATGACGTGATGGGCGTTTCAAAATGAATTTATTCTTCATGTGTGTTATTGTAGGCTGTTTTTTTTATGTTTGGGTGCAGACGGGTACTTACAGTTTGACAGTAGGTAGAGAGAAATGGGGTGGCGATGAGAGTGCAACTTCGTTAATTATTCAGTTGTCTTTGCATTGTTGTTGCTGCTATATTGCAGGTCGAATAATTTGTTTCGTGTTGCGTTTTGTTTCGCACATTTTTTTCCTTCTCAATTTGGCTCTGTAAAAAGAAGGGGAAAAGGGAAGTGGTTGAGGACTCTGTCCATATAGCTGTGTTAACGCAAGACACAAGAGAGTATCTAGCGGAATGTTTGTGAGCAGTCGGAAGTGCCTCTCTAATTCTATTGTTTCGTAACACATTTTCAAAAGCCCAACACATCGTATGTATGGCGACTCTAGCGACATTCGAAGAGCAACATGTTACGCCTGCGAAATTTATAAATAATTTTTTCTCCATTTCTATTCCCTTTTCTCCCTTCTAAAAGTCTTTTCGACTCACTTTTACCAGCCTTTCGTCCATCTTTCGCTCTTTTACGAACGCCAGGTCACAGTGCATGCTCAACCAGAATTTTAAAAAAACAAACAAACAAATTGACGTTAAGTCCGTGAGTGCTCTAGCTAAAAAGATTTTCTTCCATATACTCTACTAAGGACTAGATCGTCATCATCATCATCATTGCATTTCTCACCGTGGGTCAGGATATAGGCCACGAACAAACACTCTCCACATTTCTCTATCCTGTGCTAGTCGCTTGGTGTCTCTCCACGTCTTCCCACTTTTCTGTACATCCATTTCGGCTTTGTCCGCTGTCCTTCATTGTTCCTTTTGATGCAGAGGCTCCTCCGTCTCCCAAGATGGAAATATTATAAGGCATGTTTGTTCGTGTTTCTATAACTTTCCTTTTTTACTGGGTCGGGTAGTTGGCCCTCCGCAAACTGTCACTTTTCGGGTGGCCAGACCTATGCACCTTTAGTCGCCTCTTAAGACACGCAGTATCACGGCAGGTGTATTCTTTACTAACTATGTGGGCCCCCACCTGCAGGGGCGAAGGACTAGATGCGTGCATAATAGTCACGCAAAGCTTGAAGTCACCAGGAGTGATTTCCTGCTGGCGTAAACCGAGAGAGGGTTTTTTCCTTTTCCCCTCATTTATTTCTGTCCATCTTGGCTTTTCCCCATAAGCGCTAAATGATATAATATATTTGATTGATTTATGTCTAGACGTATCTTCTAAGTGCTCAGCATCTTGAAGTTTTATGTACAGTCCCACGTGTCCAAGAAGACTTCATTGTGGAGGAGAAAAGTGGTCATTTTAGACAGGGTGTACTCTCAGACAATTCCTTATTATAGAAACAAAGGCCAAAAGGGGAGGGGGTCGTTTGTATAGGTAATAATCTAGGACAGGGGGTCGTTTGTATAGGTAATAATCTAGGACAGGGGGTCGTTTGTATAGGTAATAATCTAGGACAGGTGGTCGGTAGTAAGTTCGTCTGTGTTTGAATGAAGTTTTCACGTACCCAGGAGACAATTGTCTAGAGTTATAATTGTACTTATTAATGACATTTCTGAGTCAGAGACAGACTTTTCTGTCAATTTCTCGATGTTGCTGAAGAAGGGGGGTATTTGATATAGTAGACATGTGTAGAATAGGCATTATTTATTTATTTTTCTTTCACATAGCATCTGTTATCTGGGTTTATTTCATTTTTTTGAGACACTATTTTTTCTGGTTTTGTTTTTGTTATTTGCTTTCCTATTATATTGAGGAGGGGGGGTGTTTTCCAGTCTCGTTCATCTGGAAACGGCAGACCTGGAGAGGGGACTGTCGGCGATGTTTTGAACATTGTTGCGTTTCTGTCGTGGCAGCTTAATCCAACATCTGCTAGACACTAATTGGTGTTTTAAATTATTTTTTTTGTACTGTAAGTTTTCTGTTGATATGTTTGCCTAATCACGGTCTAGCAACAGGCATTTGCGATAAGAACACTAGCTCCTTCCTCACATACTGAAACCATTTCGAACAGTCCTTGAATCCTGGCTTATTGAAATAAGAGCTTGAGAGGTCAAAAAGGGTTAAACCAATACGAAATGTAGATGTACTGCATTTCACTATCTTGTTGCAACAGTACGCCATGATTTGTTAGCACTCTCGTATGTGTTGTCTTGATATGTTTGCACCACAGACCTGCAGATACACCCGACTAATGTGCCTCTGGGCTCCTGACTCTTTCTGCAGCCGTTCTACTGCTACTCCTTCGTTCCTTCTTTCTGCTGTCTTTCAGCCACACTCATAGATGGCCACACCCCTTATCTTCTGGTAGGAAAGATCTACACCAAGCCTTCCCGGACAATGGCAAAAAATGTAGGAGTTCCCGTGCGCAAGTTGTGCTCGCTAAAGATCCCTTGATGGTCTAATAGATAGGAGTAGGCTTCGACCGCTACCAAGCTAAAATTCAAAATTTCCTTCCAACTGAACATGTTTAATGTGTCCCGTGCGCTCATATGACTTTATGTAGTTATGAGCACCGTAAAAGACTTACACCCCCCCCCTCCCCCGGAAATAAAACAATCTTTCGCACATCTTCAGAAAGTTTCTTTTTGTTTAATCCGGTTCTTGCAGCGCTTTTGCATCTTGTGCAAAGTATGTAAGTGTTAAAGGTTCTTTTGGCTTTGACAAATACTGTCTTTTTCTAAGAACAGTTTGATACAACCGCTTTCTCTCCCCATTTTTTTCTTCGATTGATGAGTGTTCGAGTGTTATCATATGCGTTGAACGGCTCTTGAGAGACAATTGAAACGGTTTGGATTAGCTTCACAGGGGGAATAGTGTTGGGGG
>NW_004797689.1:368102-369615 GCF_000002075.1 Aplysia californica
CTCTGTAAATGTATTCCCGGCACCTTGCGCTCGCGTATTCCACTCCATGTCAGATCGGGAAGTGGTTGTTGCAGTTCTTCTATGAGAAAGCAAATTACCGAATGATGGTCACCGGCGGAGGGCAAAGCTTCATTGAGCCCTGCCATCACTCACGTCTGTCACTCGCCGCTGTGACCGTGTCACTCTGGTCAATATTGTTGGGATCCTGTCTCCACCTCACGTGCGGAGTTCTCTCTCACCCGCTCGTTTGGTGGAGTTTGATGTTTTGGAGTTTGGTTTACTGGAGTTTGGTGTAATGAAGTTTGTTGGTTTGGTTTGGTGCAATTTGGTTTGGTGGAATTTGGTTAGGTGGAGTTTGATGTTTTGGATTAAAAATTATTTTTTTGGGGTCGAGTTTGTTTTGGAGTTTGGTTTGGTGGAGTTTGGTGTAATGGAGTTTGGTGTAATGGAGTTTGGTGTAATGGAGTTTGGTTTGGTGGAGTTTGGTGTAATGGAGTTTGGTTTGATGGATTTTGGTGTAATGGAGTTTGGTTTGATGGATTTTGATGTTTTGGACTTTGTTTTGGTTGAGTTTGGTGTTTTGTAGTTTAGTTTGGTGAAGTTTGGTGTAACGGAGTTTACTTTGGTGGAGTTTGGTGTTTTGGAGTTTGGTTTGGGTAGAGTTTGGTATGATGGAGTTTGGTATGATGGAGTTTGGTGTAATGGAGTTTGGTTTGGTGGAGTTTGGTATGATGGAGTTTGGTGTTTTGGAGTTTGATTGGTGGAGTTTGGTGTAAGGGAGTTTGGATTGGTGCAGTTTGGTTTGGTATCATAGAGTTTGGTTTGGTAGAGTTAGGTCTGGTAACTTTTGGTGTTGTTTAGTTTAGTTTGGTAGAGTTTGGTTTCGTGGACTTTGATTGCATGGAGTTTGGTTGGAAAGAGTTTGGATTGATGGAGTTCTGTTTGGTAAAAGTTTTGTTGGATGGAGTTTGGTTTAGTTGAGTTTGATGTAATAGAGTTCGGTTTGATAGAGTTTCGCCTGATACAGTTGGAGTTCGGATTCGTGGAAGTTTAGTTTGGTGGAGTTCAACAACGGGTGCTAATTTCTTTATCAAAGGCTCGAACAAAATAAGCAAAGGAATATCTGCTGTGCCCATTCTCTTGAATATTCTTTTAGATTGTGAGAGCAGTTTTATTAATGTTTAAATGGAAGGCAAGAACTTGCCAGGTATAAACCACCAAAACCTCACATTGCGCAGCGTGTTTTCTAAGTTCGAAAATATCTTTTGTATATAGTAGAGTGTTCACTCCCAAACGCACACTAATAAACCCAGAGAACGGAACAGACACATTGTCTGTTCCCACGCGCAACCGAAAAGACTGTAGTTGTTTTTTTTATTCGATGTTGCCTGTGCGTAAATGTTACTTCATTATCAAATGGGTTTGCCGCCATCAGTCACCCTCATGCGGGGTACAGGCCAGTCTTTGTATTGACTAGGTTCTGCCACGGGCCACACTTCTTGGAACTTCAAGC
>NW_004797689.1:370612-372811 GCF_000002075.1 Aplysia californica
CCCCCAGTGTTTGTTAGTGTCCTCCCCAACGAGTTCTCATCCGCATGTGTTCCACACTCCGTTACCTTATAATTTTTAAATTCTATCTGACACTTTTAGCCGTTTTGAGTTATTAGAACGATGAGGTCAGAAACCAAATTTTGTTCTATCTGCTCTGTCAAAATTGTAAGATTATTCGGAGTCGTTTTCAAGATTTTCAAAAAGTTGCATTCGAAAAAGCTTGACATCCCGTGAAAATCAGAATTAATTTTAACGTCACATTTCTCGAAACCAGGAGCTGCGCGGATAGAACATTAAAATTCTAAGGTGTAGCGACCATTCTCCTGCTCCACTGACCCCTTCCACACCCCCCTCCCCCCGCCCACAACCTCCCAATTCCCCAACCTTACCACTCCCCAAATTTTCTGTGGCATCTGAAACCGAGTCTCCTATAATGCATAATTTACCAGGACCAATGGAACGGAGGTTACAAGCAACAAGTCACCTGTACGCGATATTTCCGTTTAACTTGTTGGCCTTTCGGGAACGCCATAGCCGCGACATAGTCCCGGGCCCCATTGCGTGCTGCAAAATGCGCCATCAGACAGACTCACGCGAGGAAGCCATTACCGGCGGGACATTATCTCCGGAATTAGAGTTTTGCAAACCCTTTGAGACACGAGCCTGGTTATATGATCGCCAAATGCCAATAGAACAATATGCAGAATATCGGCGGCCAAATTTAGCTTGATGAAGTAATACAAAGCTAAGAACAAAAATGAAAAGAAAAAAAAAAAGAAAAAAAGAAAGAAAGAAAGAAAATGCACACCGAATCTTTTTTTAAAGTAAAAAAAAAAATTTGGGTTGGCTGTAAAGAGAAACATACCCCAGATTGTTCCCAGTCGGTTAGATTTTTAGATAAAATCTGTCCTGTAGTGATCGTTCCTCTACGATTGGTAAAAGATCCAAAATTTACCTTTCATTTAGACATATATGCGTTAGTTTGAGGATGGCACTGTTAGACCCTATTTCTATGTACACTCTGTAATCTGTTTTTTTGGGGGGTTGAAATTATATGTTCCACTTGTTCTTTTTGATAATTGAAAGTTGATGTGTTGGTTTGCTTTTTTTTATATTTTACTCAGATTAACCCAATTTCTGGTAAAAAAGTGGATTAACTTAAACGTTTTGTGCTGTTTATTTTGTTTTTAAATATTATATTTCGGCTTGTCGTATCGGGCCAACTTATGTTCTCTTTCGTGTTTGTGTAAATGTTCTTTAACCAACTTCTGGCTATATAAATATGTTTCCCTGGAAGTTAAAGTTGTTTCAGAATGCCATCAGGTCTGCTGAGTTCCTAATATGGATTTTAAAGCGCATAAACCTTACTATTGGAGCAGGAATGTGCATTATACAATAAATGCTGTCTATCTATTTTTCATGTAATATTTCCCGTCTGTTGTTTAATCTGCCTTACACTAAATAGCCGTTTCGGTGTAGATGTGCTTCTGTTTTACTCAAATATACGGAAACAAGCAAGCGGGTTCTGGGTTTAAGAAACCAAAAATAAACAACCCCCCCCCCTCCAAATAGTTTTCGCTGTGTTAGTTTGTCTGCCTGCCTTGCTGTTTTCCGCTCTCGTCTGTTGAATAAGGGCTGTGCGCTCTCCGCTGTGGCGTGCAGGAGACCCAAGTTCGATTCTCGTATGGGGAGATTTTTTTTTATCAAGAACCTCGATCTTTATGCTGGGATTTTGTATCCCACTCAGCCTGGGTTGGCTCCTACAGGCATGGTCGTATCTCGCATCCTAAATACTCTAAATTGTGTCGATGTGGGCGTATTATTCAACTACCATGTACAACAATAAAAACATGTTTTGCCTTTTTCCGTTCACGTGTCGATGTAGCACTCTGTCTCAGGGAGGAAAAAAAAACCCGACAAAAAAACAACGCTGATGTAAAACGTGAATTTTTGTTTGTTTTTAGATGCTTGTTTCCCTCTCGTTCCGCCCTGTCGACTCTCGGCGATGTGGTGTTAAGCATGGAAGATCGAGTTGGCACAATGACGGTCATTAGCAGGAGTGGTTGCCAGGAGAAATGTTATCGAACCTGACCAACCAAATGCATGTATGCATATTCGTACACACCATGTTGAGTCGATGCACCCAACCCACACACACGTACACGTACATGTACACGTACACGTACACGTACACACACA
>NW_004797689.1:373413-374921 GCF_000002075.1 Aplysia californica
AGAGAGAGAGAGAGAGAGAGAGAGAGAGAACTAGAGCTCTCTAGGTTGGCAAGCCGAACTCGACAAATAATTAATTTTTTTATCTCTCACTGTTCCTTTCTTCATTTTCTATAAAAAAATTTGTGAGTTTTCAAAGTTTTTGTTTACTTTTTGTCCTGTTGAGAAAGTTTATTATAATTATATTATGTTCTAGAGCCTGTGTCTCTCTTTATGAATATATATTCACTTTCCTCACAAATGAGCCACAGGCAGCGGGGGGTTGGAGGGTGCAGTACTTCATTTCCTCTCCTCTGTGGGATCCGTATCTTTTTTACTCCTCCATGCAGTAAATGGACATTAGTGGATGGTTGACGAGTGATTTTGTGTAGTTTGCTCCTTTTTTAGAATATCAAATGTCTATCTCTCCCTTATGTATTTGTTTCTCTCTTGTAACACCAATAATCTTCGGCACATAATAGAAATGTAATAATATGACTAATGCTTAAACTAAATGGCTATCATTGGTCGATGTGCTTCTCTTTACTCAAACATACGTTAATATGTGCCGGTTTAGTGTAAGGTCTACCGCCCAACTACATTCTACCGTAAGTCCCGCCCAATCGACCGTGGTCTACCTGCGGTATGACCTTCTAGCATAACGTAAGTCCCGCCCGATTGACCGCGGTGGTGACCACAGCGCGGGGAGCCAATTTGACCGAAGGTGGAGGCGTTACACAATTTCAGTGTGTGGGTGGGTGGGTGGATTGCTCCATTACATGGTGTCGCAGAGATCAAATACTTTTGCTGTGGTAAAAGTTACGATTGACAAATAAGTCGTGGCAGCAAGTTACTAGATGTGAGTATTTTGTATTTTCGAGGGACACCCCCCCAACCCCCCCCCAAAACAACAACAACAAAACAAACAAACAAACACCCCCCCCCCAACAACAACAAACAAACAAACAGAAAAACGACCCCCCCCCAAAAAAAAACAATGAAAAAAACCCAACAAAACAAACTACAGCAACAGCAACAAAACGAACTGCAACGACAAATACATTTTAAATATGGCCAATGACAATTATAAGTCCCAATAAATCAGACCATCAACTAAACTAGTTGTCAGACCGGTTTGGCGGTAGACCCTCAACTAAACCAAGAATTGCGTTATACAATCAACTAAACGGGTACCCTTAATTAACCCCTATTTGTGTCGACGCTCTTCTCTTTCCACAGACAAAGGCCACAGAAGGCAGGGCCGAAAGAGACGACCTCGAACATTGCGTTAATGAGGGCATCCAACATTTTCCAATCTATCAATCATACTTGCACTCTTCACTGCTCTCCTTTCTGTCTATCCTAATCTCCACCCGTCTCTTTCTCTAGGTGCAACTCTGACCGCCCGCCCGTCCATCTGTCTGCCTGTCGGTCGCCCAGTCAATCTTTTCATCCATCTGTCTGTCTGTCTGTCTGCCTGTCTGTCTGTCTGTCTGTCTGTCTGTCTGTCTGTCTGTCTGTCTGTCTGTCTG
>NW_004797689.1:375457-378788 GCF_000002075.1 Aplysia californica
CACCCTGTCCACAAAACAACAATCAAACAAATGATCAAAACGAATGTCATTTTTCAGAAACGTTAGTGTCTTCCAGCTTCGTCTTTGACAAGACTATAAGAAATGAGAAATAGATGGAAGGAAAATGCAGAATGACACGAAATCGCAAAATTTGGAAAATATGAATCTCGCACCGCGGGGGAGGAAAAGACTATTGCTGTTCAATTACTTCCATAATATACATGTGTGTATAATTGTTTGGGATGTGAAACGTGTACGTCCTTATAAAGACATTGGAGGACGCGTTGCAAGGTCTTACATTTTTACTATAATTTTCGTACCACTCACTAAGTTATTATTTTTTAAATTGCAGTTTCTTATTACATGTATTTGGTATTAGTCGCGAAATATTTTGACTAATATCAAATTCTGAATATTGTTCTTTTAAATATCTTCCTCTCATGGAGGTCAACATTTTGCTTTGGCTTGTCAGTCAAAAAGCCTGACCACTACTCCACAGACGTATGTCAGATGTTGACAATACCCAAAGAAAAACTAAAATAGTTAAATGCATTGGCATTGTCTTTTGTTTCGTCTTTTTTTAAAGAGCAGTTTTAAAAGCAAGAATTACACATGCGCTGTTCAGTACTATTGTCTTCGGCCGTTCTCCTTTGCCTTGGTTACTTTGTATGATGTGATATTCTGAGAAAATCACTTAAAATGTCTACATCCAGGTGTAATATCGATTTCTGAGGTCTCATTTTGTGACTACAAGCTTACGATATTAGGAACATAATTTATCATGTGCTCGGTGTCTTGTTGTGCAGCTGTGTGTCTGTCTGTCTCTATGAGCACGGGCGTGGTACATATGGATACACTAAAATGTCACCTTTTTCTACGCCACTGAGATTTGATGTTAGGCCGCCCACATTTTTAAAATATTTTTTTTAAAAAGAAGAAATGGTAGTGCCGCAAAGTAAACTGGGCGTGATGAAAGGTTTATTCCTTTTGAAAATGGAACCAAAGGAAAGATCCCTGAGGGTATTCTATCCCTTTGTTCTATACCGTACTTAATGTCTCGCCTTTCTGAAGGAAGTCCCAAGTACAACAGTATCATGTATTAGCTATCTCTGCGGTCTGGTCCTGTCTCATAGCTCTGAGCCCAGCGGGATATGGCTGCGTAGATGGTTTTATTTTTAACTCTAACAACGGAGTTTTGATCTATGTCCTCTGATTGACTCCTGGGTTGTTCAGGTCTGGTTCATAAGTAAGTATATTGTTCATCCAGCGAGTCCCGTTTTTTTTCTGTCCTAGGGAGGTCATAATCTGTGGTCTATGAACCTGCCCACTTGACACGTTGTTTTTACCTGTATTAAAAAATAAATAATTGGTTCCTGTTTTCTTTCTCGGTGTTCGGCGGGTGCTCTGGCATGGTTGGCGTCCTCTGTGGAATTAGATATCCACAGTCCTTACTTCTCTCTCTCTCTCTCTCTCTCTCTCTCTCTCTCTCTCTCTCTCTCTCTCTCTCTCTCTCTCTCTCTCTCTCTCTCTCTTTCTCTCTCTCCCCCCCTCCTTTTCTTTGTATGTTATTCTTTAGTGACACCTCTTGTCTTCAGCACGTACATAATATTTTAACCTTTTTGCGTTACAAGGTCGTGATATTCTTACTAAAACGAGATAAAACTCAACCCCGTGAAGTGCAGATGTATTGTTCGTCGTCTGTGCCGGCAAGAGGTCGTCAGTGGTATGACCGTGTCCACCTGCCGAGTTGTTTTTCTGGATATTTATATTTTGGTTTTTGTTATCTTGAGTAAGTCTCTGGTTTGGTTATTCCTGCTCCCAGCTGGGCACATGGTATTTAAAAGAAAGGGGGATGGGGTCTATTTTGATTTTTTTTAATTTCCCAACTCTGGGGTATATATATATATTTTGGGTTGTCAAAAAGCAAAGTATTATGGCGTCAAAGAGAAGCTGTTGTGAAGCCGTATGTTTGCCGGAGGATGATACAATGCAAGAGTGCAGTTAAAAATCGCTTTCTCCTACGCTGCAAACGTTTGTGTGTTTGACATGTTCCTTGTAGGCTGTGCCACAAAGCCCAAGAAGGGACTTCTATTTTCATGTACTGCGATAATAATAATAATAATAATAATAATAACAATAATAATGATAAGGCAGGGTCAAGCAGCCGGCCCCCTAAGTCATGTAAATGGAATCGATGTGGGAGTAATGGATTTCCAGGATTTTCTTCTTTCTTTCTTTCTTTTTTTTTTGGAGGGGGGGGGGGGGGGGGGGGGGGCAACTTGTAAAGTGTCGAGAATATTGTCCGGTATTATTAAGCTATTTCTTCGTGGCTTTTGATTTCTATTTTTAGTTTGCTGTTCATAGGCATGGTCACTTGCTAATGTAAACGTGTTTGGCCAGGCACAAGTTCAACCGAACGGGATTTTTTTTTTTAAGTTAAAGGAAGATTTATTGAAGCCTAAGTCTGCAAGTGTACAATGATTTATCATTTCTGCCACGGTGTGAACGCCAGTCTTTCACATGCACTACTTATTAACTGTAGCACAAAGCCCGAGAAGGGGCTTCTGTATTTATGTCAATATAAAAAGAAATGACAAAAGAGCTATCCCTCTTTGGCATTTGAAATATAAAAGTTCGTTTTAAGCTGTTTAAGCCATGTATTAAAAAGGGATTAAATACACATCTCGTTTTGATGCCTGAATTGTGAACTATGGAAATGTGAAATGAGCTGCCGACGTCTGTGGTATGACAGTTAAGCTCTCTGTTGTTGCATGGAGTTCGATTCTTGCAATACGCAGTAAAAAAAATAATTGAGTACCTTTGTCTTTCTCTTTGGCTTCTGCATCCCTCTCCGCATATTTTGACAGTAACAGACAGGGCCGATGCTATCTGCCCCCTACTCTGAGGTATCGAATAAGCGGTTTTTGCGCAAACCTCCTCCCCTCCCTCCGCTCCTTATTCCATATCCGCCGTTTATTATTTTCCAGCTTGCCAAGACCTACGATCATGTGAAACATTATATGTAGAATCTAGATATCTTAATGAAACTTCTTTTTTCCCCTTTTTTGTGGTAAATTACCCTCAGTATTAGTCTAGTACCGGTACCGAGTTGGTTACCTCAATTTTATGTGCATTTTAATAACTTTTGTACATTGATTTACATTTTTTAATGAAACTGGTTTGTTCTGAATGGGAAGTTGTCACAGTAACTTACTAAAATCACTAAAATTTCGTGACCTCTTGTTCTTCTATCCGCTGAAGGAGAAATAAAATATATTTGTTCCTACTAGTACACGGGTATGAGGTTGAATGTCGTCGTCGGTCCCCCCCC
>NW_004797689.1:378888-381202 GCF_000002075.1 Aplysia californica
CCCCCGTTTATTAATTGTGGATCGTGTGGGCATAATATCTTCACAGTATTTATATTTTCTTTTTTGAAAGCTTTTAAAATGTCGAGGACATTAGCCCGTGTTATTCCGTCGTTTCGTAGTGATGTTCGATCTTTAATTTAGGTTTCTAATCTCAGCCACGCTGAATCTCGTGCGAGCATTTTTATCTAGTATTTCCATCTTTCAATTGGGGAGTTAATTCTCTCTCAGACCCGGTTGTCCTTGGCGGGCAGGATCAAAGCACGCCTCGTATTTAATCTGTATAGTGTTGTTGTGGGTGGGAGAGGAGGGGGGGGGGGAAAGTAAAACTCCTACATGTACTTCAACAACTATTTTCAGTCGTAATGACTACGTTAGACAGATGCTCTGGTTGACGTAAATTTTTTTCACTTTTTATTCTTCTTAAAGCCAAGCAAAAGTGCAGCCAAAAGGGATTGCTAGTTACATATATTGACCGTAACCGGATGGATATTGAGTCATACCAGCAGGAATTGTTATATAGATCAGTGTTTGCCAACCTTTATATAACAAGCGCGCACTTTTGTGACCTTCAGGATGCTAATGTTTGCCTACTGCCCTCCTGCATGAACTTCAGAACGGGTAGGGTGATGAAATAATTCCTGTTACTGACCGGGCGATCCCCACCGCCCACCAGATTTACCAGCTCGTGTACCAGAGGGCGATATCGCTCAGGGTGGCAATTGTTGATCTAGATATTAATAGGCTGGGTTTTACGGCTCCTGTCAAGAGTCCCACGGGATGTTGTTGTCAGGAAGTTGTGAAAGCTCTATGATATTGTTTAATCCCTGTCGCAGATGCCGCCTTGTGAATGGACTATGAGTTTATAAATGTGCCTGAACATGATGTGTAAAATATATATTTTCTGGAAACACAACAAGGTCTTAACTGTTTTAATACCTTCCTTATACAATGATGATGATGATGATGATGATGATGATGACGATGACGATGACGATGACGATGACGACGACGACGACGACGATGCTAATGACGACGACGACAACGACGACGATGATGATAATGATGATGACAACAATAACAACAACAACAACAACAATAATAATAATAATAATGATAATAATAATAATAATAATAGTGATCATGATTATGATGATGGTAATAATTTTGATAATAATGATAACCAGGGCAGTTCGTTTACTTTTTACCAGTTCGACAGTGGACAAAAAGATATGTTGATAATAATTTTCATGAAGTTTCAAGTGTCTAGGACAATCTCCGTGCTTTTCCTAAATATTTTCACAAACCTTATACCTTCCCTCAATGTGTAAAGACGACCCGCACGTTTGCAGGGAAGTTTTCGCAATTGGTTGATCAATCCAAAATTCGGTGGAATCGGGCTGTCTTTACGCTTTCCTATTACATGTAGTAATATGGTATATATATATATATACCCCCCCCCCCTTCCCGGAAAAAAAACCGTTCATAAATTTGCATACTAGAGAAACGGCTTTCATTCATGTGTGTGTGAAATATTTTGTTGAGTCTCTCCGTCTGTCTGCTTTCCCAGACTGTCCCTGTGGGTGGGTGGCGGGTGTTCTGGTGTGGTTTGCTTCTTCTTTCCTATGGAACATCTATCGTCCTTATCTCCCCCTTCTTTTTTATGTTTGTTACTCTCTTGTAACACCTCTAATCTTCTGGCGCTCATTTGACTTTATTATGCAGATGCGATCGCCGTAAAACCTCTACTAAAACAGACTGTCCCTGACTCACGACCTGAAACACACAGCTACCTAAATTGACTTTAAAAGTTGTTTCATAGTCATTTAATTTCTCTGAGGAAAAAATGTCACCGTTTCCTACGCATATTCCTCCTCCCATTATCCTCAATACATATTTTCCCCTTTCTTCTTAATTCATTATTTATGGGTCCTGGTGGGTAGATTCACTGCGAGTTCTCTAGTCTGTCTGTCTTTCTGTCTTACATTGTTCCCAATATCATGCCGATGTGCTTCTTTTTACTGAAGCGAGCGACCAAATAAACAAACAGAAAATCATTCAAGACAGCTCCTTATATTTCTTTTTTGTCTCAGGGAAAGAGTCGAACTGGGTTTTTCAAGCAAGCGAAGAAGTCGTATCCCATGTTCCACTTTGTGGAGGAGAAGATCAAGTCTGACGAGTATGGAGAGCTCATCAAGTAAGTCCACGACAGACAAAGCCTTATGGGCATTTGTTTTTCTATCTATCTATCTATCTATCTATCTATCTATCTATCTATCTATCTATCTATCTATCTATCTATCTATCTATCTATCCC
>NW_004797689.1:381340-382406 GCF_000002075.1 Aplysia californica
TCTGTCTGTCTGTCTGTCTGTCTGTCTGTCTGTCTGTCTGTCTGTCTGTCTGTCTGTCTGTCTGTCTGATGTGTTTGTAGCAGTAGATGTTTGCGTGAGTGACACAGCGGCGTTTCAAGGCGTTTAAATTGGGCAGAAAGTTGTTCACACCCGACTGCACTCTTTTGGCCACGGAGGAATTGATGAATTAGATATTTTTGTTTCCTTTCTTCGTTTTCTTTCTTTGTTATAATGTCACATGATCAACTTTCACGGCGTTAGGAGCATTTCTATGCCCCCGCTATACTGTCTGCGCTCCCGGAAGTGTGAATATAAATGGTTATTGTTATGTGTCGGTTCCATGCCATGCTTTCTTTTCACGTTTTCCTTAGTTGTTTTTTTAAATTGTTGTTTGTTTAGGGTTTTTTTTTCTTCTCCTCTTTTCTTTTTTAAAAAACCCAAATTAGTTACGTCTATCAACTGTCTTTTTGTTTGCAAAGGCAACCCAGGAAATTTTAATATATTCTTTTTACAAAATTCCCAGTGATATCCTTGCCTGTAAAATAAAACTGCCGGTATTTAACGCCCCTTTCGACTCAATTTAGATCATGTACGATTCATGTACGATTACAAGGCATGCCGCTTCTACTTTAGCTTTCAAGGGTAGACTGGTCCGAGCGGGAACAGCTTCCCCCGCAGAAAGATGCTGCAGGAGACAGTTGGTAAACTCACTTCACGTTTGGGAATCGAACTCACATGACGTTCTGTGGCCAATGTGCAACTGTGAAGAGCATTGCGATCACACCAGAGATTCAGGTTTTATTGTGGGGTGACAAAACACCGATGTAGTTAACTGTTCTTCTTTTGTTTGTTTGGTTAAGTTTTACTTTTTTCCCTGGGCTTTCTTTTGAAAACAAAATTTTAAAAAACTTGTTAAAATCGAGGGGTATGTGGTTTGTTCTATTTTTAGGGTGGGGGGAAGGTGAGGTGTTAGTTGTTTTGTTTTCTTTTAAATTTGGCCTTTCTTTTCGGTGCTAACGACACAGGTTGATCACGTGAACGCCTGTTTTGAAGGGGAAAAAAGAGG
>NW_004797689.1:383552-384931 GCF_000002075.1 Aplysia californica
GGGGGGAAGCAAAATTTTGTTCTCTTTTCTTTAATGGTAATCCTGATTTGTTAATACATTTGATCCCTGTATTCTTTCCCCAGTCAAAAAGAGTACACCATTAACAACGAACCTTCTTCCAAAGGCGAAGTGAAAGAAGAGGTGAGTAGTTTGTTGCTTCATAATATCAATCTGCCTTATCACAATCGATTGTCCGTTCCCGTCTCCTATTAGCGGGGGACTGGAGAGATTGAGAGAGAGAGAGAGAGAGAGAGAGAGAGAGAGAGAGAGAGAGAGAGAGATAAAGGAGAATCTTGTTTATTCCACTCTCCTTTTTCCCCTCTCCCAGAATGAATAGCCTTTAACTACTGAGAGTAAATAAAAAAATAGAAAAACAGTTTATATTGTATAACCCCATTTTACCATTAGCCACCCCCCAACCCCCCACCTTTTAAAAGAAAGATGTATTCTACTCCCATATTTCCCTACGGTTTTCCGTATTTAATGGAACAAGAATAGGTCTCCAGTGGCCGTGTACGTTCTGACGGCTGTGATCTGACGTTGTTTCAGTTGCACGATGGCAGGCACGGGAGATAGAGAATGTCCTGACAGGATTGCCAGATGGCTCTGAAAGTAAAAGGTCAAATCTGTTGCAAAAATGGGGCCAAATAAGGCCTAACCAATGAGAAAAAGCCAGAAAAAAGGTCAAACTTTTACCCAGCTTTTCCTGCATCTTCATCATCATCATTTTTAAGGGGGAAATGAATACATGTACATGTAGGCTACTGGTAGACCTAACCACGCCTTTTCCCAAAAGTAGTTGTAAGCATTTTCAAAATCTTATGGATAAGTACAAAAGGCTGTAATACTATTTCTAAGTACACTGTGGATCAAAGAATTGTATGCAGTCAAGGCTAGTTAGTAAATAGGCTTAAGTGTAGTTGGTGATTCTACTGAAGTCTGAGTGGACCAACTTATTGAAGAAAGAAGAAAGAAGAGTTATCTGTTCTTACCATTGTCTTTGTTGAGTTTCCGTTTATCTGTTTCATAAAAACCAGATAAAAAAGAATTATGAGGCCAGTCTGTGCTTTGTGCCGCCTAGACTTACTACTTACCTTAGAACTAAATGTGAGCTCCATTTCAAGAAGTTTATTAACTTGTATTGTGCAGTTTTCTCATAAATTTGGTCTATAATCATAGTAGATTTTTCCTTTAAAAAAAAAGGCCCCAAAAAGGTCAAAAAGCCAAACAAGGAATTTCAGGCCAAACCCATTGTAAAAAGGCCAAATTTTTAACTTTTTGGCCCTAAAAAGGCCAAACTGGCAAACCTGTGTCCCGACAGCGGTCTGTGTTCTCTTTGGGAATATGAGGTTGGGGATGGAATGGGGGGTTTTGGTTGG
>NW_004797689.1:385126-387203 GCF_000002075.1 Aplysia californica
CCCAACTTTCTGAACTTACTAACCCAATTTTTATATCTGCTGAAGTCTCCGCTCACTTGTAGGGCAATTTTGGGGTCTCTTTGACGCCATGTATGAAAGATTGAACTTTTCAGAAAAAAATGGTCAGAGCACTAATTCCCTTTGTACTCGTATGTATAGACGAAAGCAAGACATTTGTAGAATGAAATTAGGTTAAATACGGATTTCGTTAGACAAAACTTTGGCATTGGTGCAGGTCAATGCTTTCGAACCTGGGCTGTATGACCCATTTTGTGTGAAATGTGTTGTTACCCCCCGCTTGGAAATACATTAAGGTGGGTGGTAAGCTAATGTCAGCAAACGGGGGCACTGGCTACAGGAAGGTTGAGAAGCACTGGTGTAGAGATGTCCTTTTTCTTTCGTCTTGTCCATCTCTAAATGAACATCCCTGTCTCTATCTTGTGCTAAGGCTATTGCTGTTCGCCGCAAGTCCTCCGGGCTCCTGCAGTTTGGGGCCTGCAGCCGAGGGCTGGGCCAATATATTTCTTTCTAGGACTGGTGCAAATGAAAATTGTTTCCTTTATGACTGTCCAATTTTTTTTTTGATGTTGTTGTTCTTGTTTTTGGACGGGCAAGAATCTTGCAACGCTCTAAAAATTGTGTTTGTCCGCGTGAAGGGACACAGACATAATGTGGGTGCTTGGCAGATGCTCTGATTTGGTTTGCTTCTTCTTTCCTATCAAACGTCTATCATCTTTATCTCTCCGCCTCTTTTGTGTTTGTTACTCCTTTATAACACCTCTAATCTTCGGCACTTATATGACCTTATTGTGTTGGTACGTGTCGTAAAACACTTACTCAAACTAAAATATAGACATACTACTGCTAATTTATTTTAAGTGGTGGTAGTTAAAAACAGATGATAAAGAAAGAAATAAGACCTATTTCTGATATTTATGTAGAATATGGGGGTTGCGGGAAAGGGGGGGGGGGAGAAAATGTTGGCTTCATCATTAATATCGAGCCGGACTACTGTGCTGATTGCCTTGGTATGGATCTCCTCCTGTTGGACTGTCAAGTGCTATACTAGTAATCTAGTGAACTTGTGTATAATTTTTTGCTTTTGTTTAAAGAGAAGCACATAATCACTTGAACGGCCATTCAGCACTGGTGAAGAGTAAGACATACTAACTAATGTAAAAGAGGGTAATGGAAAGAAAGTATGACCGACTTTCCTCCAACCGCCTGCGTTTTGGGGAGATTTGACCAGGGTTGAATGGCTGGCCGAGGGAACTGACGAAAAGTCATGTCATGTTAATTTCAACTGACGGTGATCTGAGGTACTTCTTGCCAAAATGTGCGATGTTGCCCACAAGTAGGCAAATTGGTATTTTTTGGTTGGCAGTGAAGATAATAAAGGTACTGATTATTTAATACTCCGCTTATAAATACGTCTAAGTGGTCAGTACAAAAATGCTAACCTTATAATAAAAGGTGACAAGAGTTGCCAGACCAGACCATCAATTATTTATTTATAGAGGGACCAGCCATCCATGTCCAGGTGCTGTTTTAGCCTCTTATTAGACAAGAGTTGCCATTGTATGTAATAAGGCTGACTAACGCTAATCTAGGGGACACGTTGTTATTTTTTAACCTTCACTTTTTGACCGAAAGTAAAACTGAGAGCGTCACTGGTGGGTCCTACTTCTTCATTTTGCCTCTATTGTTTCTGTTTGTCGGTCTTTCTTACGTTGTGGGTGGTAGGCGGGTGCTCTGGTGTGGTTTTCTTCTTCTTTCCCATAAAAAAACTATCGTCCTTCTCTCTCCTCTGTTTTTTGTGTTTGGTACTCTCTTGTGACACCTCTAATCTTCGGCACTTATATGACCTTTATTGTGTTGCAAAAACTGTAAAACTTTTACTAAAAATGAATCTTTCTTACTTTTTCTCAGCACTAAAATTTATGGCAGTTATTTTGTCATTGCGCTTCTCTTTTCTCAAACAAACAAACCAAACTAAAATAGGACAATGAGGGTTTCGCGATAATAGAGGCGCGGGCGTAAGGTGCGGGCATTTCTGGAGACTACGGAGAGAGAGAGA
>NW_004797689.1:389089-390358 GCF_000002075.1 Aplysia californica
CCCAAAAGAGAAAAAAATCCTTATTGGGTCGATGCGATTCTGTTTATTCAATATCCTCCTCCTCCTCATCGCCATCATCGTCATCATCATCATCATCATCATCATCATCAACAAGTACTTCGGTGTTTGAACTCATCAGAAAAGGAAACATGTGCACAGCCTTGCCCAATCTCCCAGCAATCCCGTATTTCCCGCCCACTTTTGTCTCACCGAAAAATTGTCCACTTGAGATGTGATTGCTCGGGGGTATAAATGGCGCTATTTAATGTGAGACTGTGCTACCTTTGAATTACAAAGTTCTAACTGGTCAGTATCTAGCTTTGAGAAGTTTGGCATCCAAGATTTTGAGTTCCACAATATGTCAAGCTTTTTCCAATGCGATTCTTCTGATATCTTGATAACGACTCCATATAATCTTCCGATTTTGATAGAGCAGATAGAACATTTTGATTTCTGACTTGGTTGTCTAAGTAACTCAAAACGGCCAAAAACATTAGACGAAACTTTGTCAGTTTAAAGTAGCGACTGGTTGACATTGGTCGGTCGGACCATCGGGCCCACCAATGTACGCATGACGAACAGAATCATCAGCAAGAGATTGTCTTTGTATACTATGCTGGCCTCAAAGTTTATAGTGGATCAAAGTTCATCACAACACTTCTTACTTTCATTCCCAGTATAATAGTTTGTCCAGAATTTATTATAGCACTTAGTTGGCGATGAGGCTCATCCGCAACATTGCATATATTACAGAAATAAATCAAGAAGATGACTTTCTGAAAACCGGGCCTAAAAAAAGTAGGAGTGGCTTCAAGCCAGAACTTGTTTGACTTCGATGTGCACATTCGAGAAAATCGGACAACTGGTATCCCCACTTTTACAGACGCCTCAACCTGTGGGTTAAGAAAGTCTTGCAGATTCTTAACAATGACGAGGGACTACTTCTTTCTACCGCTGAAAACCGGTCTTTTGATACAGATTATACGCTTCCTTCCTGCGCCCCGCTTTTAACGTTTCATTTTTTAAATGTACTGTTCATTATCTTTCTTAGCTCCTCCTTCTCGTCTTCGGCACAGCGACGGCGATGGATATCTTGTGATGTAGACGATCGCTCTGTCTCGGCGTACGCGACGCTATTCCTTGATCTTTTGGAACCTTCAATCTAAGGAGGCTTATAATGAAGTCTGTGTTGTCTGCCTTTTTCTAGCCCCACCCAGTGTGGATTATTATCGATAGAGAGTGGGATTTGGGGGGTGGGGTGGGGCTGGG
>NW_004797689.1:390459-392289 GCF_000002075.1 Aplysia californica
GGACTTCCACTGGTAGGTCTGACTTTTTTTATTTTCATATCTTTGTTTCTCTCTTACCTTCCTGCTGGCACTAATGGCCGTTTCTGTATCAGTTTGTTTCTTTTTTGGTAACAAACAAACAGGATTGAGTGATTGTTTACCGATGGTAGGCACACCCCTTTTCCTTTTAACAATAACACATACGAACAGTTTCACTCACATGTGTCACGTGACTAGAGGGGTCACTGATTGGCCCGCATTATTCTATTTCTCTCTGTCGCTTATGTCTGACTCTCTGAGTGTTATCTTGTCAGTGTACTCATCTTTATTTAAATCTCCAGCTTTGACATACTGGTACTGGTACAGTATACCTCACGGAGATCAAGATTGCTCGTTGCGTTGATGATAGTTGTAAAAAGTAGGACCTTTTTTAAAACTCGCCCTTTTTTAATTACAGCCTGCCGACACTTGCGAAGATTGATTTAATTCTATAGTTATTTATCCTACCTGAGAATTCCGTCATGTGCGGTTGTATTTCACGATCCATCTCACCCCGCAGTCTTTTCCTTCATCTATGAAGTCGTATCTCATTTGAAATACCTTCAGTGTTCGGTTTTTGAGTATGGTATAGGGATTTCTGCCAGTTTAAAGCGGGTGCTCTGGTGTGTTTGGTTCTTCGTTCCTATCAAACATTTATCGTCTTTATCTCTCCTTTTTCTTTTTTTATGTTTGTTACTCTCTTGTAAGGTTTGCTCCTTCTTTCCTATAATATCTATCATCCTTATCTTCCCTTCTTCTTTTTTATGTTTGCTACTCTCTTGTAACACCTCTAATCTTCTGGCGCTCATATGACCGTATGCAGTTGCGAGCGCCGTAAAACCTCTACTAAAACTAACTCTCTTGTAACACCTCTAATCTTCTGGCGCTCATAATGTATGACCTTATGCAGTTGCGAGCGCCGTAAAACCTCTACAAAAAAAAGCTGTAGTACGATAGAGAATCTCCGTCCTTCGCTGGAATGCTGTATCACACTCAGCCCAGATTGCTCCTTGACAGCAGAGTTTAAGCCCACCTCAATAATGATTTAAATTGTGTCGATTGGGACGTAAAAACACCTCATTAAAAAAAGACGGCCATTACTGAACAACTTGAATAATGCAGTCTCAATTTTCACCGGTTCTATTCTTGATGGGTTTTGGAACAAAAAGTAATAATGTCGGTTCTTTGGGCAATTCATGATGATTACAACAATGGTAGACTTTTGCCTTCCAAATGAAATCTACCCCGCCTCTCCACTTCTACCCACGTCAATTTACTGCTTTCTATAAATTGGGAAGCTATTTATGCCCCACCCTCTCTACACAGATGAATAGACAGACGAACAATAGGAGGAAGAAAAATATAATTAAAGCAATGGTGTGGGTTTTTTTCTAGTCCTAATCAATGAAAGCTAGGGTGAGCTGAAAAACCGACGTTCTTGTTTTGATATATGCGGTTGGTTTTGCTTCAGAGATAAATTTGCCAGGATGTCTTATTAACCATATCTTATACAGTGTCAAGATCCCTATCTTTCTTTGGTGCATAAAAAAAATAACACCGTTACTTCCTCCCGCATCGCGTTTATTGCATTGATTTGTCAGAAACACTATATTTCATCATCATGGCACAATGGATTTACGACGGGAAGCTGCCAACAGTAACAAAATAGAATATGACAACCTTAATTGTAATTAATGGAGTCTATATCTGTTAACAATAAACTGAAGAATTGTTGTTTTTCAGAAAATTACGTACAAACTTTGTTGCCTCCGTTGTTTGTGTGTGTTGGGGAGGGGGGGGGGGGGGCTCAAA
>NW_004797689.1:392924-397043 GCF_000002075.1 Aplysia californica
AGTGGGAGGTCTGATTTTTGCCATAATGGGCGAGTAAACATAACGTTTGAAATTTTTTATGCGCCCATGTGAAACGGCAGCTTCCTTGTCCACTGTGATTCGTAGAGGACACATGAGGTTGACACTGACCAATGAACCAAACGGATGAATGATCACAGTGGCTGGTGAATTTGTGTCAAGTATCCCCGTCTTTCTGCCGGGATGTTGTATTTCTCTCAGTCCGGGTTGGATCCCTGACAGGTAGGGTCGAAGCACCCCTCCTAAATGACCTAATCTGTGCTGATGAGGCGCATAAAACTTACAATAAAAGCACAATTAATGACGTTTATGATGTTGTGCTTCTTTCGAGACAAATTGAACCAAGCCCTAGAACAGCTTATAGAGTGGTGTCATGGAGATGAGTTATGATTTTTTTTTTTTTGAATTCATTTTTTCCCATCGTCTTTAGACAAAGATGCTGATAGCTAGAAGGCGCAATTGGTCGGGTCTACCATATTTTCTTTCCCTCTTCCGTCTCTGCCTGTATTTACCGGAAAATATGAACATCGGAAGATATGTTCTGTTGCCTCTGGCAGCTGCTGCCTTTCTTTCTACTTGTACGTTATGTATTGTATCACACTCACTTGAATAAAAAGGCAATGTTTGTGGCAAATGTTTATCTGAACAAAATTGTCGGTTAAACTGTTCGATAACAAGGTAAATGCAATAGAATGGTGCTCGGTCTTTTCCCATTGATGTATGGAGGTTTTGAGTTTGCTATGCTTGGTGCTTTCAATGTGAGTACTCTGGATGAGTTATCGTGGTGCCGCCTCACCGACAACGCAAAGGAGCCAATATTCATAAAATCTTGTATGTATCGATACCTTTCCACTGCGTTAAGCCTTGCCAACACAATGCGGTTTTGACAGCTTGTAGTTTTAAGGTTAGGGTTAACATTAGGGTGTCTGTGTTATGAGATTAAAAACTATAATTTGTTTCCGGAACATAATTTGGAGTCCGTTTCAGTTGTATATTATGTCTGGTGTAGATTCTAGCAGTATATATTTTAGTTGGCGCCACCGTGGTAGTCAAAGATGAAAGAAAGAAGAAAGAAAATTTAGTTCTCACGCAGCCGAACTTTTTCAACAAAAGCTGTATTCGTATCGAATTAGTGCGTCGTCCGAGACAGTGTAGAATGGAGGCGCTGGATATGGATTCTGATTTGAAACTACGAACATATTTTTTCAGTCAAATACTCCTTCAAGCTTTAGCTGTTGTTTGGGTCTCTCTCTCTCTCCCCCCCCCCCCCTTCCAAGTAAATGTCATGGCAATAAACAACACTTGACGTTTCGAATCGATGGGAATCCATGAAATGAACCCATTAACCTCAATAAATGTTGATAGTGTAAGAAACGGCCAGGAGCTCGGAGGAAATGTAAATACCCGAGAAGTGGAGCTAAACGAAACGGATGTCGCTAGTTAGCATTGTGCAAGACCCTGGCAAATTATTGGTGGAATGGTAATAACGTGATGGCCAGCCAGGAGCTGTGTTCTTTATCGACTCTCTGTTATGTAGTAGTCTCAGACTTTCTTGTGAAGAATGTTTAATGTACATCTTGAGTGGCGACACCTTCCCCTTCCCCTTTCCATTTTCTCAATCTCCGTGTTTTTATCTCTGTCACTCGCACAAACACACATACACACCCTGATACATACACACTGACTTGTGCTCTGGTGTGGTCTTCTTCTTTTTACCTATCACTATCAAACTTCTATCAACCTTATCTCCCCTTCTTCTTTTTTATGTTTGTTACTCTCTTGTAACACATCTAATCTTCTGGCGCTCATATGACCGTATGCAGTTGCGAGCGCCGTAAAACCTCTACTAAACTAAACTAAACACAGACATTCACACACATGCTCCTTCTTACACATTTACATGCGCACACATAGACACAAACAAACTCATCTGCTGTCTTCCCGATCACACCAGGGGCTGCTTCGGTGTGGATCGGTCCGTCTACATTTTGTAAAAGTGTAATATTACCCCTTGCTCCTACGGACTTTTTCATTTTACCATGGCAAAAGGAGTATCTGGAAGAGAACAACTTTGACTATGATTCTAATGAAGATGCCCACTTTTGGTTGTGATGTGTACCCCTCGGGGCAGTGCCTCTGATTCATCATGTCACGCTCATAACTGTGCCTGATCTGCAACAGGGAACTGCTGCTTTTTCTTTCCTAATCATTACTATTTTAATTCTCCTCTACTTCTTTTGTATGTTTGTCACACTATTGTGACCCGCTATTTCCGAGGTGCCTTGATAGTGGAAGCAGACTTTGTGCCGTTGAAGCTAGAGAGGTGAGCAGAGTAAGTCTGATTCCGTGTAAGGACACCCACCCCTTGGCGCTCATATGACCTTCCAGTTGCGAGCGCCGTGAAACCCTCTACTTATTTTTATTTTTTTTAAAGGTTGTGATGTAAAATGTAGACGAAATTCTGCTGATTTCTACGCTAAGGGGATGCACCAACTAGTCCGGTGTTGATACCCCCTGAGACTATGCCGAAGAATAAAGTAGCAGCGGGTTACTGAGATTTTAATCTTTGTTTTGGTATGTCATTTGTGCAAACCGTGTTGAGAACAAGAAAGACATGACCAAACGTGTAAGAGACGTCATTTAATTAAAAGGAAGAAAAAAAGTTTTTAAAAACATGATGACAGCCTCGGCAAAATACAGCCCCTGTTGCTAGAGTGTTGCACATGACGACAGATATCAAAACAATGTGTCGGAATATTGCATTTATTTGTTTGCGCGATAACATTCCTGTTAAAACAGCCTTCCGCCCGGCGAAAAAACAAGAGCCATATCAATTGTGTTTTATCGTGTATTGCTGTGCGCCTGTGATCCGATTACTCGTCTGGCCTGTTGGGGCATGCTAATGTTTTTCTTTGGAGTTGGGAGGATGGATGAATAGTTTTTCGCGGCTTTGAAGCTTTGTCTCTTTAAGCGGCCGGTTAGCCCGTCTCTGAAGGGGAGAGGTTATGCTCATCTTCGTATTATCACACAAAAGACGTGAGTTCTGTGTCCAAATTGTGGACCTAGTGCTTTCTCTAGAAATGTGAAATTGTACAGTTTTGACACCCCTTTGTGGGTGGTTGGCGGGTGCTCTGGTGTGGTTTGCTCCTTCTTTCCTATCAAACATCTTCGTCCTTATCTCCCCTCCTTCTTTTTCGTGTATTTTTATCTCTTGTAACACGTAATGTAATCTATTCGACGGCACTTATATGACCTTATTGTGTTGCAAGTGCCGTAAAACTCTTACTAAAACTAAACTTTAAGAAGAGACACCCCTTCCAACACTCATGAATTTTAACGTTCATCTCCGACAGAACCGAGCCAATAGATGGGGAAGTGCCCTTCCTGATGACACAACGTCGGACAGGGTTGAGTCTCAAACCCCCGAACCAGCAATCCGACAATTACGAGGTGTGGTAGTCTAAGCTATCGACACCGCGTACTGTCTTGTGCTAATCCAGGGTACCAGTTTAATGTAAATCGCTTTAAAAGCACCGAATTCCTGTCGTGAAATGTATAAAGACGTTTATAGATGTAAATAGTTAGGTTTCCAACAGTGTATCCAGTTTTTTGGCGCTTACGTGACCAAATCAAAATCGATAGTGCGCTTTTATCACCCCTCCCCCCCCCAAAAAAAGACCCAAAAACAAACAAAAAACTAAAAACCAAAAAAAAAAAAAAAAAAAATTTAACACCCCCCCTCAGTCAGTCGCAAAACTGGGTGTTAGTACCAGAAGAAACTGATTTTGTACGGAACACCGGCATGAGACGCAACATTTTTGGTCTCAAAATGACGATTTTTCATCTGCCTTGACGGTTGCCAACAATCGTTCAAAAGTAGGAAACTGGCGTGAGTACAAGAAAGCGCTCGGCTGGCGATATTATGATGAAGTCTGTTCGTGGAGAATCTTTTGGTCTCTCTGCTGGGCTGGTGTATTCCACTCAGAGGATCTGTCCTTACTTCTTTCTTATCTGTCTGTCTGTCTGTCTGTCTGTCTGTCTGTCTGTCTGTCTGTCTGTCTGTCTGTCTGTCTGTCTGTCTGTCTGTCTGTCTGTCTGTCG
>NW_004797689.1:397932-399392 GCF_000002075.1 Aplysia californica
ACGACACAGATAGATAGATAGATAGATAGATAGATAGATAGATAGAGAGAGAGAGAGAGAGAGAGAGAGAGAGAGAGAGAGAGTGAGCACGTATGGTTTTTACTGTGTGATCTGAGTTATGCACATAGCCACGTGGAATAAAGACACTAAAAACTGTATTTTTTGTATATGTTTATTGATTTGTTTATTATTATTGCTGCTCTTCGTTTGGGCGGGGGGCACTGGACGATGCGTGCTTTAGAAGATACAATGATTGTGTAATGGAGGTTTTTGTGAAACATTTGATTGAAGACCGTGGGTCAAGAATAATGCTTACAAAGCGGATTTTGATTGGATGTTACGATTTGTATGAAATGTCGCGTGCAAAAAGACGTTCGCCGTCATCCTCAGCCTTCCGGGGCCGACAACTTCCTGTTTTGTTTTTGTGGTTTTGTGCGTGCGTACTTGTTTTGTTTTGTTTTGTTGTTGGTTGTGTTGTAGATGTTCAAGTGATGCCTCTGATAGGCCCTGTGTCTTGACATCCACCCCTTGGCGTTCATATGACCTTATGCAGTTGCGAGCGCCGTAAAACCTTACTAAAACTAAAACTCCTACTTGAACTAAAAAAACAACAACCCCACCTTATATCAGCAACAAGTTACTGGTTTCATATCAGGCGTGGGTTTTCAATATCATTTCCCAACTTTATGTAAGTGTATCTTTGCCAACATCAGTGCCATAGCGCCAAGACGCTGTCTCTGGAGCGTGCAGCTTTGATTTTAGTTCTCTGTGTGAAGACGCGGTAAATTTTCTTTTTTTATATACTGTGGGTGTTTTAACCCCGCCATCGACTCAATTTATGTAATTTAAGAAGCTAGCCCATACCCTGCTTGTCATGGTCAACCCAGGCTTAGAAGGATACAACATCCCAGCGGAAAGACCAAGAGACTCGATTATAATTCTCCTCTCTCGGGAATCAAACTCGGCTCTCCTGCGTGCAGCGTCGAAGCAGACTTCGTTATTTTGACTCACATGAGTGGTTTGGTTTTAGTTACAAGTATATCAGCCGTCAATTTAAAGATAAAACGAGTTCTTAGGGATACCATTTTATTTCCCTCAAGTTGGACCTATAAAACTACTGTGCTCTCCATTTTTCTTTCCAGATTGTATTTTTCGAAGTTATAACGTTTTAGGATCTTTTTTTTTCTGCCCCACAGGCGGATTAAAGATACTAGCGCACTTATTGTACTTATATGTTTCAACGTACTCCTTACCCGTGACAACTATCGTTTTTATCTCTTCCCCTTCTTTTTATGTTTGGTACTCTCTTGTAACTCTACTAACACCTCTAATCTTCGTCACTTATATGACCAAATTGTGTTGCAAGTGCCGTAAACCGCTTACTATAACATTAAACCGTATGTTGAATTCCACAAAAAATTGGGTTTTGTTTGCATGTGTGTTGGTAGGAGTGGGCGGGG
>NW_004797689.1:399496-400697 GCF_000002075.1 Aplysia californica
GGGGAGCAATCCTATCCTTCCCCAGATTATGGTCTTTTGCTCCCACCTCTACAAAACATTTACACTCACACACGCACACACCATACACACCCGCACTATCGCTCCCGCGTACACACCCACCCCCAACGTGGCATTTTGCCTACTGTACTGTGAAGAGACTGTCATCTCGTATTCCCAGAGCACCCTAATCTCTTCCATTTATTCTGTCAACATCCACGCGTTTACGCTTCTTTTGTCGTCTCACTGTTTGTATAATTTCTCATATTCACAGTGAGTGTGTTTATTTGAAGCCGATATTTGTCTTACCTTCTTACACCAAACGCCTGTCGTTCCAAACGCCTGGCGTTTGGTTTCATGTCCTGTTTATTTATTCCCTTTTTCTATACAAATATCTTGCATTCTGGATGCTCCTCGGGTTGGAATGATACATTTCTAGCACGTCTTCAATATTTCCTAGTTATTGCTATCGTTTTGCCTTTTGCTGGCAGTCTGTAATCTTGATGCTAGCCCTGATGTGCTTGTCCATAACTCGGAAAAAAAGAAAGTAAAAAGGAGTTTGTGTTATTTGGGGTGCAGATTTGATGTTATATTATCATGATTTGTCTAAAGAAATATATAGTTTATGTTTTAGATTGATGGGTGTTGATGTATGGTGCACCATTAAATGGTAAAATGGTTACAATGGGAAGAGTGGGTGCTCTGGTGTGGTTTTCTCCCTCTTTCCTATCAGACATCTATCGTCCTTATCTTCCCTCCTTCTTTTTTGCGTTTGTTACTCTCTTGTAGTGGGCGGTTGTCGGGTGCTCTGGTGTGGTTTCCTCTTTCTTTTTTCCTATCAAACATCTATTGACTTTATCTCCCCTTCTTCTTTTTTACGTTTGTTACTCTCTTGTAACACCTCTAATCTTCTGGCGCTCATATGACCTTATGCAGTTACGAGTGTCGTAAAACCTCTACTAAAAAAAAAGACATTCTATCGTCCTTATCCCTCATCCTTCCTTTTTGTGTTTGTTACTCTCTTGTAAAACCTCTAATCTTCGGCACTTATATTACCTAACTGTGTTGCGAGTGCCGCAGAACTCTTAGTAAAACATTTTTTAAAAACCAATGGGGGTAAAAGTGTGTGTTTGTGTGTGTGTGTGTGTGTGTGTGCGTGTGCGTGTGCGTGTGCGTGTGCGTGTGTGTGTGCGTGTGCGTGTGC
>NW_004797689.1:402079-403458 GCF_000002075.1 Aplysia californica
GAGAGAGAGAGAGAGAGAGAGACAGAGAGAGAGACAGAGAGAGACAGAGAGAGACAGAGAGAGACAGAGACAGAGACAGAGAAACTGACAGACAGACAAACAGACAGATAGACAAACACACAGACTGACAGATAGTGAGAAAAGGAGAAAGGGAGTGTGAGCGGTAGACAGAGAGAAATATAAAAAGAGAGGGGTAGACAAGTACAGATTATTTTAGTGAAAGAAAAAGAGAGCGGTAGACAGAAGAAGAGAGACAAAAAAATAGTTAGGAGTAGACAGGCATAGCCAGTGAGCAGTGCGACGAATTATGGGTGAATTTCTTGTAATAGATTCATATGACCTAGGAAAGCCCTCTCAGGCTTAATTTCGATATAATTTGATCAAATTACAAACAGTACTGTCATAGTGGAAGAGTCAGACGCGGATCTCCGAGGACTGGAGTCTGGGGAATTGCTGAGGAAATGGTGATCCTGCAATTTCTCGTTGATCCCCGAGTGCGAGAGAGGTCTCCTCAGAGGACGGGGAGAGACTTGGGGACCTGTTAGATTGTCGGCTGAAAATTTGGAGTTGTTTAGTGGGTGGGAAAGTGGACCAGTGAAAAGAGGTGTTCGTGAGAGGAGAAGTGGAACGGAATGATGAAGGAAAGGAGGGGAGGGGGGGGGGTGAAGTGCTTCCGGAGATATGAAGGAAGCAGGAATACTTCCAGAGTGTTGAAAGACCGACGTGCATCTCGGGTGATGATGAGTCAACATTCGAGATGGACGGAAGGCCAAAGATTGGATGATGTTTCGGGGATGGTGGATTTGATCCCCTATTTATAAGAAGTTTGGTCTGTCTGGATTATATAAATTAATTGAAGTGTACGGATCAGTCGTCAAATTAATTTGATTCAGTTTTGGAATAAATTGCTCAGTTTGTGGAGGACATGGGTCAGTGTAAAAAACAACAACAACTACAACCGCAAACTCGCTTTTATTTAGTCCACACTGTAGTGTGTGTGTGTGTGTGTGTGTGTGTGTGTGTGTGTGTGTGTGTGTGTGTGTGTGTAAATAATATATATATATTGTTAATAATATTTGAGAGAACAACTAGCATGGGTTTGAGACGAAATTGACGCTTTTTCCTGCTCGCGTGCTCTTTTCCAGTGCGAAAACGACATCGTTGGACCCCTAATTTCAGCCAGTTTACGCAAATGTCATCTTGCCCTCTGTCTGACCTTTACTTAACGCTGCTCCTATAGTAGGCAAACTGATTGGTTTTCTTGGTCAGCTTACCCGGGATTATATTATATTTCACATTTTTTTTGTTTTCTCGTGCAGGTGGTCTTGGGATAATAATATTAGTAATACTCGTAGTAAGATGATTTATATTTTTTCTTT
>NW_004797689.1:403791-404882 GCF_000002075.1 Aplysia californica
TGGTGGGTGGTTGGCGGGTGCTCTGGTGTGGTTTGCTCCTTCTTTCCTATTAAAAAATATATCGTCTTTATGTCCCCTCCTTCTTTTTTGTGTTTGTTACTCTATTGTAACACCCCTGTTCTTCGGCACTTATATGACCTTATTGTGTTGCGAGTGCCGTAAAACTCATACGAAAACAAATAAAACATGTCACATTGCACTTTATAAAGATGCTTTTTCTAACAGGGTGTGTTGGGCAATGTTACGATGTGGGAATTTCCACGTGGTCTGAAAAGTTTAGCAGTTGTTTTTTTCCTCGTACACAGTCGACACATCTGGTTAAGGTCAACCCATTTATGTTTGACCTTTGTGCTGGGATTATTACCTGCATTACCAGTTCAGGGTTGTTGTCGGATCGCCTTCTTGGTTGGCGTCTGTCTGCCTCCCAGGTCCCACGGGTATTGCTTTCGGAGGAATTACCTGCATATTATGTATAAAAATGTGTAAGATTACGAATGGTTGTAAATGTTTTACGCCTCTAACGGCACGATTTCCATCCCTTTAGGAGGCCATTTGCGAGGCCATTTGTGTCAGTGGGATACACTGTACTTTAGGAGAAAGACCGAGGTATAATACAATACTTTGCGCAACAACCCCAAATCGGAGCCTCGTTCGGATTTTGGTTTTCTTTTTGGTTGTTTTTTTACGTACAACAGCGAAGAACCAAATCGTGGGTGGTTAGTGGGTGCTCTGGTGTGGTTTGCTTCTTCTTTCCTATCAAAAATCTATCGTCCGTATCGCCCCGTCTTCTTTTTGTTATGTTTGTTACTCTCTTGTAACACCTTAAATCTTCTGGTGCTCATATGACCTTATACAGTTGCGAGCGCCGTAAAACCTCTACTAAAACCAAATCGTTGGTTCTCCTCCACAGACGTCTGTGGAAGGATATATATATATACATACGAAAGATGAAACTATAATATACTACGTAGGGATGTTCGCACAAGTCAACACTTTTTCGGGCATGGCGTTTCTGCTTTACGAATCGTAACGCTCCCTATCTATCTATCTATCTATCTATCTATCTATCTATCTATCTATCTATCTATCTA
>NW_004797689.1:407524-413085 GCF_000002075.1 Aplysia californica
CACTCACTCTCTCTCACTCTCTCTCACTCTCTCTCTCTCTGTCCCTCTCTCTGCTGGACGCATGGGTCTAATGGAAACAGCTAGCAATCACTCCGCGTGACATGCCAAAGTAAGATATGTCACCGGCTCAACGACAGCACCGCTCTCAGCTCTGTTACGTTAATTAAAGAGCATGGCATGGGCTTAGCACCGAACCACTTTTAGGAGAACTGAGAGCCGTGACGTGGTATTAGCATGTAAAAAAGGCAAAAGAGGCAGGGGTTGATCAAGCACAACTTACTTAAAGAACTTGGGAGCTGATGACTGGCTGAGTTTGTCCACGGTAATATGGTTTTTAGAGCATTTAACCTGAGAAATGATCGCCGATTTATGTTTCAGATCTTGCACTCCACGATGATAATGATTCACCATTATTATCGCTTTAAATTAGGGGAATTGTGAGTCCTGGGGACGGGCTGACTGGTGCAGCGGCCTACTGCACTCAATCGGTTATGACCGAGTCGTAGAACTGTTTCTGGGATCAATCTTGGTTGGACGGCAAGACACCAGACTATAGACATCGGAACGGTGTTCCCTCGTTTGGACTCGGTGGCGGATAGGTAGACCTGGAGATAAAGAAAAACAAAATATTCAAAATCAACTGTCCCCTTTTCTCAAATCACAGCAAGTCCCAGATAGGCGACGCTCTTTCGGAGTGAGGATCCAAAACGATCTTTAAAGACATTGTTTTCTTCTGAAAATGCCATCCAATCATTTATTATTTTAAATTTACCTTTACAGCATTTCGCCAAACTAAACATCGATAAAAGATTTGAAAAACACAACTCGGCACCATCAACCGAAGTACTTATGTAAAAACATACAGCCAACTTACTAACAGATTATTATGATGCAGAGAAACTTTTCTTTTTCAAATTGCATTTAAGTCTCTGAAAAAGATAACCGAACTCAACAATCTTTTAAAATAATTAAGTAATGCTTATTGTGTCTTTAACATCTGTCGAATTCGGTCTCAATGTGTCAAAGGTTTAGCTCAGTGCACAAAGGGAGCTTATACATTTATTAGATGCTCTTCCCCGTATTCTCCCATTGCCCTCTCCCTCCCACAGGGGAAATATTTTTTACGGTGATTCCCCAGTCTGCATGCTGGCTTAACATATTGTCTGTTTGGCCTTGAAAGACTTGACACATTACAGACTAGTCGCATCTAGCGGTCGTTCACACTGACTGGGCTCAGCGTGAGGCCGCTAATATTCGAGGAGATCCTGGCCTTTGTTTTAGTGGTGTCTTCTTTCCAGGAACTGTCGGAGTGTGCAAAGATGCCTCGACGTTTCGTGTGATTTGTTGTCTCTCATGCCGACAGTGTTGAAATGTTTCGTCGAACGTTGCTTCCCCCCCCCCCCCCCATCTGTGTATTTGTATTTGAGAGAGAGAGAGAGAGAGAGAGAGAGAGAGAGAGAGAGAGAGAGAGAGAGAGAGATGACTGTTTTTTAACTCTAAACATAGATAGATAGATAGATAGATAGATAGATAGAGAGAGACAGAGAGAGACAGAGAGAGACAGAGAGAGAGAAATGACTGTTTTTTAAACTCTAAACATAGATAGATATTTGTAAATATGATAATGGCGCTGATGATTTAACAGTGCACTGTAATTTACCCCTGGCCATTTACGCTCAGCGCATGAATGTCTAGCTGGGATTTCATGAGAACGAAACTACCATTGTATTTAGTGAGGTGTTTATCTCATTAAAAACCCGAAACAAACCAAAACATCTCCTCATGTTGATCCAAAGAAATTTTCTATCTGCGCTCTTGTAAGCTCCAAGTATCTGGCTTCTTTATGATATCCGAAGCCGTCTCGATGTTCAATGATTTACGGTGTATATATACCCCCTACTCCCACCTCACCCCACTATCCTTCCCGGTTTCCGTTTTACATCTACATATTTTTGTACCCCCTCTTTTTCCGGTCACGTCCAACACGTTATTGTGGTGAAGAATTTTTTGCGGCATGATGCCGTGTTTTCGGTCACAAGCATCGATCAAGCCTCTCACTTCGGAATACAAAGAAATATTGATGAATATACACTTTATGCACTCGCATTTATTAATGATTTCTGATGCTGGGTGTAACGCCCGAAATGTCATTTATTATTTCGTCCGTAATGTCATAAATACTTCCGAACTCTTCAATTTGTCTACAAGTCATTCTTGCAGCTTCCAATTGTTATTCATACGGGGGTCTTTAATTTGATTTAGGGCCTTTATGTTTGCAAAGGTCTTTCCTTCTTGTCTGTGGAAGAAAAACGGTATGCTCTCTGCATAAAGAGTAGAATACGGTGCTGTGCTCAGTGCGTGTAACAAGTGTTGTTCTGGGTTTTGAAGGTGAAGGGAGGAATAAATTATTTGTTTCTGTTTTCTTTTTTGTCCGAGTTTTTCTCGTTATTGCTGCTGCGGGTGGTTGGTCGAGGCCACCTACTTTTGGGTGATTTTTAGACGCTCTTATGGGGTTGAGTCTTTATATCCTATCAAACGAACATATGCCGTCCGTATCTTCTTTAGTTACTCTCTAGTAACTACTATAATCTTTAGCTCGTATTTGGCCCATTTGTGTTGCAAGTGCTGTAATCGTCTTCATCATCTTTAAGTACCATATCTTCAGGAAATATCGGCAACCATGGTTCTCCATTCATTTCTTTCCTCGGATGCTCTTAAAAAGAAACTACATTACCTTGACCTTCCCCCTATTCCTATCTGATTATGTTTTCCAAGAAGTTTGCTCTGGGCCTACTCCTGCCTTATTTGCCTTCAATTTTGCCTTCAATTTTGCCGATGAGAGCTAGATGTTTAAGACCTTTATGTCTATGCAGGTGTATAAATGTCTTACTATACTAAAACTAAAGCTACGTCTCTTTTTTCAATCCGTTGTGTCTGTAAGTCGTGGTTACTCTGCAATAAGTGACCGTTATCGTGTCTCTGTGCTTCTGTTTACTGCGACCGTAACAAAAGGCCGCCAACGTTTTTTTCACTTTCTTTGACATACCTGTGCCTTCTCTTTGTTAGTATGAAACTCTGTTTATAATTTCTCGCTCCTCTTTTTTTTCGGTTAAAGTAAACTTGCACCCCCTCCCCTCACTGTCGAAACTTATTTGACCAAGTACACCGTATTCTCAGCTGATTTTCTGTTTAACTCCATAATAGTTGTATCAGGTTACTGCCTTTTTGTGTGCAAATGCAACTTCGTAAACTTTCCATTATTTTTGCACAACCTTAGTGGCACCCCTGGAGTTCATAGCCTTCTTCGTCATGAGGGAACCAGAAAGAAGAGGTGGGGGGGGGGGGGGCAGGGGAGGGGTGGCATTGCGTTATGGGGCTACGTTTTATATTTATAAGTAAAAGTATTTTGTGTCCCCAGAGTCACAATTTGTGTCATTTAATAAGCGGACTGTTCCGGCCGTGTCTGTCAGGACTATTCAGGGCAGAGTATCCCTGCAGACAGCGGGAGATCCGTAACACCAAAGGTCCCATCTAGGGAATCTAACTCCCGCCCTTAGCATGCAATGCAGAAGAGCCTAATCATTACATATCAGACCCGGGTGGCCGTGTTGTCAGCTGGCCGCCCACTCACCCACATAACCGAGTCTTGCAATCGTGTTACTCTGTGCCATAGACTTGTATAATGATAACCTAGATTCTGCACTCTGGTGTATTTCCGGTTCCCTATGGAGCAAATCATTTGACTAAATGTGTGCCAAAGGAAGGGCAAGGACGAAAACGTGCTGCATGTACTCGACTATAGTGAGACTGGTGTTTTGCCCCTCATTTGGGGGTAATGATGCAAGTGCAACCCATGGTGCACGTTCTTCGCAGCGACGTTTTATTAGAGAACCTAGATCGGCAGCCATGGCAGTGCACAGTTTATGTGTACAAGTCTATGCTGTCTGCTGGGTCGCTGTCCGCTTTCGTGTACAGCCCGTGATGGCGATTACTGATTACTAGCGTGGGTTGCCGTGTCGTCAGCGATGCATTTGAATGTAGCACCCTCGTGTCCACCAGTCTCCCCCCCCCCCTCCACACCCTGCCCTCCTTTTCTTCAGCGCGCCCCTCTTTCTGTTGGTGCCGTGCTGGACTTTGGTGCGGTTGGCTCCGGTTCGAAACACGCTACTCCTGGATGTTGTTGAATTTAGATTGTTATTATTTTAAGGCTCTCTTGGCGGATGGCTCGTATCTATCGGAGGTAACCGGCTTTGCTCGCTGCAGTGCTGTATCTCAATCAGTTTGACGCTTCGCCTTCTCACGTAGACGACCGGCTACTGTGGTGTGGCGATTTTAGCGCTTCGGTGTCGCACACAGGACGCACGAGTTCGATTCCCCTGTGGAGGGAATTTTTAACGAATATTGCGGTCTTTTGGCTGGGACGCTGTATCCCCCTCTTCCCGGTTTGGCCCTGTCAAGCAGAGTCGAAGCCCGCCTCCTACATACTCTAAACTGTGTCGACGGGGGCGTAAAAACACCGACTTGAAAAAAAAAAAAGACATGCAGCTCGAGTTTTCCTTGACAGGCAAGGTCAACGCAGCACTGCTCCTGCATTATCTAAATGTGTGTCGATGGGGCGTAACACATTTCAATTGCAATTGCAGTATTTAGCTTGTTGCATCGTCTCCCGATCTCTCAGGACTTTGCTGCGATGTAGTGGTTTAAACCCGGATTTTGTCCTAAGTTAAAAATCCATTGGTTTTTATAAAGTGTTTTACGGTGTTGTCTTGCTGGGTACGGATAGTTTGAGGGGAGAGGGGTGGGGGAGTGACGGTTACTGCTTAAAAAAAACTTTCCTTTTACGTTTCTGTCTATCTTGTATTTTCCCTTTACTGTATGACCTTGATCGAATTGATGTGCCTCTCTTTTCTCATGCTAAACTGATTCTGGATGGGTCTTTTTGTGAATGAACTTCTACATTTACAACTCCCAAGTCTTCAAATTACTTTGAGAGAGGCGTAAACATACCTGAGGTTCTCAGTTCCCTTGCAGAATTTGTCTGATATTGCGCATCATGTTTCCGTCTCTTTAACTTATGACCTGGAAACAAGAAGTAATTCAGACATTAATTGTCAAATTGAAAATGATAATTTAATAAGTTAATGTTTGAAATTCAGAACCGTTTTGGAAAAGGGGAATGATGTATGATAGGTTACGTCTACGATCCAGTCTGCCTGGCGTCTGTGGGAAGTTGATATGCCCCTTTCGATTTGTGCACTCGTGTTAAGAAAAAAAAATCTGCAGCAAAACAAGGACAAAATTCCTGAGAAAGAATATATCATCTAGCGTTCGTTGCTCCCATGTGGTTTCGCTCTGAAATGACAGCTCCAGGGCTGCTTTGCTCCTTCAACTTGGTGATCCATTAAGGCTTCATTAATTTGCCCTCCGACCAGTTAGTTGTAAACCCTTGGACACGTGCTCACACACGCACACATACACACACGTACACACATACACACACACACACACACACACACTCACACACACGCACGCACGCACGCACACACGCGCACACACACACA
>NW_004797689.1:414930-417456 GCF_000002075.1 Aplysia californica
TGGCCAAAACGTCATGCGCGAGAGATGATCTTAACTTATTGCAAGCATATAGACCTTAGCTAGACCTTTGTCCACTTGTCAGTTTCTTCTATGTGTATTGCACTGGTGTTGTCTTTATCTGTCCATACAGATGGTAGCTTTTATATACAATGCTCCTGGGCAGAAGACAGCAACTAATGGGAGGTTACACTGACGTATACACCCCCCCCCCCTTTTCACAAAAACAAAAAAACCCTCAATAACAACCACAACAGCAACAACAACAACAGCAACAAAAACAACAACAGCAACAACAACAACAACAACAGCTACAACAAAATACCTTTTTTTAAATCTTTGACGTTTGTACATGTAGCATGTTTTTTGTTGTTGTTTTTTTTACTTCCCTAGGACCTAACTTGAACTCGGTCTGACACTGTGTCCTCAACATTCCCATGAAGACCGATACTTAGTCCTTTTCCATCAACTGCTGCTTGAGCCTCTGTGCCTGTGCAGTTGTGGGATATTTGATCAAATCCATCTCTTAAGATTTGGAATAACACACTCAAACACACACACACACACACACACACACACACACACACACACACACACACTCACACACGCACGTGCACGTGTGTCAATGTTGTGCAGGGTACTGAATAGCGTGGACATCCATGTTTTACTCCTGAACCGGATTTTTTGTGAACCAAGTGGGACGTGGTCGTTTATGCAAGTGATTGACTCGGAAGGGTGAATTTTAATTGTATGTATTCGCCATCAAATTTTAATCCGTAGCCCTGTCAACACCTGGTCTGACCCTGGTGACTTGTGTTGTTTTCACCTTTTTTCCCCCTTTTTTTTTGTTGCTCTAACATGGTTAAGACAATCAATGAGTCTGGCCTAAAGAGGGTATTAAAAGAAAATCTATGAAATTGCTCAAGGACATTACTTCCAGTAAGATTTTAATTACTAGAGAGTAACATACGAAGAAACGAAGGAGTCCAAATAGAGAAGATACATGTTTAATAAGATAAAAGGAACAAACCATACTACAGCCCCCTCTAACCATCTAGTTATGAACATAAGGAACAGTTGGACCAAAGTCTGGGGCCAATGAGTGCGTCAGTACTATTTTATGAATCGGCCCAAAGAACTGCCATGTGGAAGTGGTGATCGGTCCAGATCACTTGAGCGTTATCAGAGATTCTTTTACTTGAGAAATTGGCCGGTTGTCTTGCTTGTTTACTCGTTTGTTGCCCTAGTTTACTTTAATGAACTCAGTATGATTAAGGATGATAAGATATCGGGCATTTTCTGGCCTTTCTTCTATTTTTTTTCCTGCTCAGGTTTCCTTCTCGTTGTCTAGTGTACCGCGCTTTAAAAACAACAACCCCCCCACCCCCTCTTTTCTGTTCTGCGATAGGGGGACATGCTGTTTTTAATGGGCCAGCGCTGTCATAGAAGCGAGGAAACGTTGCCATTATCTCAACTCAGAACCCGGGCGTAATCACGTGGTTGTTTTTCCAGCTTCCCTATGTTTTGACATCTCACTTCAGCGAAACTCTAGCTTTGAAAAGGGCATCATTCATCACTCAGCCTCTTGTGCTCTTGATTTTCTAAGGTCTGTGGTGTAGCGATTAAACTGAAAACAGACACGGTTGTTTTTGAGGCGAACCGGTCGGCCGATCCCAGCCGTAGTGGGCAATCCGTATTAGGCGTCCCGCTTTTGCACCCAGAAGACTTGAGTACGATTCTTGTTTGGGGAGAATTTTTCTTAAGTAGGTGTATCTAAAGGACGTTAAACTCTTTTAAGCCCGAGTTGGCTCATTCTTGACTACCAAATGTCGAAGAAGGCGTAAAATTCATACTTTTTGGTAAAGCTCATGTGTCTGGCATCTATGATGAGATTTATTAACCTAACAGTTGACAGGCGGCATCGAAAAGCCCAGGTTGTGTCAATGAAGGCGTAAAACGTACTCAAATCTAAGTATCTCTCGGTTGAAGTTTTCTGTGTGAAACGTATCTACGAGAGACGCTATACACTCACGTGTGCTTACTCAGGCACACTCATGCTTGCTACATATACCAAAAAATATGTTTTTACCTTTCAAACGTTTATCACTGGCGTCTGTGATACAACAATCACACAGAAGATGAGTTGCCGGGTGCTCTAGTGGGGTTTGTTCTTTGAAAATAGTGAAATGATATGGGTTTGTCGCCCCTATCAACACTGTTAGGTTATTTAAGAGGCGGGACCTTCGAGTTTAACGTGCATTTCCGAAGAACCAAGCCACGTCGGAAATTCGTGTAAAATGCCTTTCCCAAGGACACAACGTCGGACCGAGCTGACGCTCGAACCCCCGAACCCGCAATCTCATGATTGCTAGTCCGGTAGCCTAACCACTTGGCTACCAACGCCACGTTTGTTCTTTCTTTCCTATTAAACTTCTATCATCGTTATCTCTCCCTTTTTGCGTTTAATACTCTCTAATGGCATCCCTGTATCTTCAGCACCTATGTTATAATCCAATGGTATTTTTTTTT
>NW_004797689.1:418632-420534 GCF_000002075.1 Aplysia californica
CTGCCCCCCCCCCCCCCCCCTAGTTCTACCACGCTCTAAAGTATAGGTGAGCAATATCCGGATAATAGGATATTCCTCAATAAGAAATTATCCGAATTTAGACTCTTTAACTCTCTTTCCTGACCCGTTTGCCGAAGTGGGTGCCGGGTGCACCCATTCGTTGAAGTGATGGTAACCCGTTTGTCAAAGTGGTTTTAACCCATTTGCCGAACCGGTTCATAACATATTATTTACCGAAGAGGAGCACTAACACATTATCCGGAATTTGCTGAGGCGACTTATTGCCCAGCAGTTCTTTTTTTTTTTTTTTAAACTCCACTTCCTGCTGCTTTCAATACAACGCCCCCCACACCTCCCAAAAACCCAAACAAAACCAAACAAACAACAAACAAAACAAACAAACAACAACAAGCAAACGAAACAAGCAGACACAATAACAACAACAAACAGACAAACAAACAAAACCCACCCCCACCCCCACCCCCACCCTGTCGTGACCACCCTTCTATTGGACTTGCTCGAGAGGTTCAGGTTCGGAAGGGTAACGCGGATGAGAGAAAGTAAGTAAAAAAGAAAAGAAAGGAAAGGGAGAGGGGATGGGCATAGGATAAGGCGTTCAGGGAGAGCGGAGATAAACTGTTGACAGATTGGCTAACGCCAGGGAGTTCAGAGACGACTCCGCGATGATCTCCTTTGAGGTCTGCGTCGATTGACATCGTGGTCAAGATGTAGTGCTCGTTGGGACGGAATTGAATTCTCTGTATCGTAGGTGGGAGTTGGACTATAACAGTGCTTGTCAATGTTTCTACAGCCAGTGCGCATGTTTTGCCACCTGTTACGAGGTTGACCTTCTCGTACCGCCCACCTACATGTATTTCTGGTTGCTAAACAATATTTGTCACTACGCGGTTGATCCCCGCCGCTCTCCAAAATTACCAAATCGCCTGTTCGTGGGCGATATCGCTCTGGGTGGCCAAGAATTGGTTTATGACGTGTGCATTATATAATTTGGGTTAGGGAGGGGGGGGGTATGTTAGGGGATTGTTTTAGTTTGGCGGCTAAGTTGGGGGGAGGCTATATATTTTATGCTGAAGAGGAGGATCCTAATTGATTGTCGCTTGAGTTCAACAACCTTATAACCCATATTATGTCACAAAACACTTTTTCCCCCTTCTTTCTACAAAATGTAACGTTGCAGAATATCTTGTGTCAAATTTTTAGACATGTAGCTTAATCAACATCGCCTGATTCAGACTTTAATTTCGAACAAACATTGTTAGATGAATTGACAAAGTTTTTCCTTCTCCCGAAAAAGTTTGTTTTTGTGGGATACAGGGTTGTTGTACTCCTGCCACGCTCTGCTCGTCCCATTGTCTCCGTGAGCTGGTTGAGTACACTCATGTGCTCGTAAGATCCTTGACCATTCCCTTTTCCGCGACCTCCTTCTAAAGCCACCTTCTGCAAGTGGTTTCTATACGATGCATTTAGTCATTTCGTCGCTGAAATTGTGGAGTAATAAAGATCTGTCGTCGTTTGGCCTTTACACGTTGAACCCCATGGCTGCCGTTAATTGACTGCCCTGTCTCAGAAAGCATACTTCCCACTCTACCCCCACCAAATAAATAGATAATTTTTAAAAATGTTTTTGTAAAAAACAAAACAAGGAAAGATCAGGGGCCGTGGTAGACTTTGGACAGCATTCGTCTGTGTGTACTTTGTGATATGGCGAGTCGACCGCGCTAATGAGGGCCTGTCAAGGAAGGAAGAAGTGTGGAATATTATGCTTCCGGTGCCAAACGGTCCTTTTTGTTTTCCGCCTACACGTCCCCTTCTCCACCCCCAATCCAAAACAAGACAAAAACAAAACGCAAACAAAACAAGAACAGCAACATCCACAACCAA
>NW_004797689.1:423329-424767 GCF_000002075.1 Aplysia californica
TCCCCCCCCCCCCCCCCCCTCAAAAAGAAGGAAAGAAACGAACAACTTTGAGTGTATCTCTTTTGAGCGCTGGGGTAGCGACAAATCGACAAATCTTTTTTTCTTCTGTGAAATGATATTATTATATATCATTTATTTGTTTATTTGAAAAACAATTATTTTTTTTGCTCCGAGCTTTTATTCTAGTTCTGGCTGCGTCTTTGCTCCATATTGCTATGTCTACGGTCAAGTTTTTTTCGAGCTCACCTGTCGACGCAGGGTTGTTGGTAGTTGATGGGTACTCTATTGTGGTTTGCTCCTTCTTTCCTATCCAATGTCTTTCGTCCCTGTCTATTATTTGCATTTTACTCTCTAGTAACATCTCTAACTTTGAATTCTCGTATGACCTATTTGTATTGCGAATACCTTAAAAACTCATATGTATATATTAGAAATAAATCCCGGACAGGAACGTGGGCAGAAACAGAGAGAATTTTGATGAAACGTTTCCGATGTTAAGCGGGAGTCGTCTATGTGGGCTGCTTATCAGTGTCGTGTACAACGTTTGGTTAGCGCTGCGGGTGTCACATGTTTCACTTCGCTGTGGCTGATCCCGGTGTCAGGCTCCAACACAACATGTTTGACATGAGAATCTGTGACGTGTGTTGGTGGTTCTTTAGGTTATTGTCCTATCGGGTGTGGACTGGACATGACGAGCTCGTCATGTCTCTAAAAATAACGTTTCTGTGTTCAAACATATTATGCGTACTTTCCAGATGATTTCATTTTTTATTCTAAAGCATGTAGTACTGCCAGGCGACAGGCCTATAGTTTCATAAAAATGGGGGCGTAAAAACACGTGCTTTTAAGATTATTTTGTCTGGCTTAGCACAAACAAATCAACAAAACTAAACCAAACCGTGAGGCTCTTAAGGTACTGAACTGCCTACGAAGGAAAGGTATTGTGTGTTCTGAGACATGTCAGTTGTGCTGTTGTAGCCCAGAAAAGAAAAAAGGTAATCGACCAAATTGGCAAATACCAGCACTGGAGTCTGTGGTGTAGCGGTTGGCCGTTTCGCTGTCACACGCAGGAGACCCAAGAGTTCGATTCCAGAGCGAAGAGAATTCTTACCGAGCATCATGTTCTTTCTGCTGGGATGTTCTACCCTCTCAGCTCGGGTTGACCCTGACTGGCGGGGTCGGAAGCCCGCTTTCTGTTTTGATATAAATTGTATTGATAGGGCCCCCAAAAAGTGGGTAGTAGTAGTAGTAGTAGTAGTAGTAGTAGGAGTAGGAGGAGGAGGAGGAGGAGGAGGAGTTGTTGGAGTAGTAGTATTGGTAGTGGTAGTAGTAGTGGTGGTAGTAGTAGTGGTGGTAGTAGTAGTGGTGGTAGTAGTAGTGGTTGTTGTAGGAGGAGGAGGAGGAGGAGGGGTAGAATTGTCATTATTATAATGATGCT
>NW_004797689.1:426597-433400 GCF_000002075.1 Aplysia californica
TTATTATTATCATCATCATTATTATTGTTAATACTACGATGATGATGATTATTATTCATTGTTGTTTTGGTTGTTATTGTTGTTGTTGTTTGTTGATGTTGTTTTTGTTGTTGTATTTGTGTATCTTGTTATCCCGAAAGTTCTCAAAACCTCTTGTCTAACTTCTGTCTTTAAACTTCTTCCAGACTCCATCGCCTACCGCGAAGCGAATGCGACAGTTGCGATCAATGGAGCGGGTTAACAACATTCATAGAGCTCGGCTGAAATCTTGTTTAATTTGAAATATCACGTACCTCCAGCAACACGCGCGTGTGATTTTGATTGAAATTTTGCGAGCGTACTTGCATGTGTATGTTGATGTGTGTGTGAGTGGAGTGTGTATGGGGGGGGGGAGAGAGAGGGGGGGGGAGAGAGAGAGAGAGAGAGAGAGAGAGAGAGAGAGAGAGAGAGAGAAAGAGAGAGAGAGAGAGAGAGAGAAGAAGAAGAAGAAGCAGAAGATGTTTTGGGAAAAGGATTTATTATGGGATTATGTGGGGGTTTTTTATACCGAAGTCGGAGTATAAAAAGAAAGATAGAGTGCGAGAAAAAAGAAAGTTGGAGTGTGAGGAAAAGAAAGTAAAAAAGAGCTGGAGAAAGACAAAAGATATATTATTCCTTCCGCGTGGTCAGCCTCCCCCCCGTGAGTAAACATGATTTGTCAGGGGGTGTTGATCGAATCAGCGCGGCCATTGCGTCAAGTACGGCTTCCAGTTTCCCCACTCACGTTTCCCTGTTCCCCTGACACCTTTATCATTGAACCACCTTGTTCGTATTCTCTGATCCCCCCCCCCCTCTTTCCTCCCCATACACCCTTTATTCCCCCTCTCCCTAGTTACCCTATTTTATGTAGTCAAGGCTCATTGTGTGGCTTCCTCTTTGTAAATGCTAGCTCAAATGTTTAACCCAAAAAAGGGCGGGGGAGGGGGGGGGTGTGCTTACTGGACTTCCTTCCGGATTTTAAAGCATGTACGAATTGTTTTGTAGAGCTGGCCATCAACGCATTTCATGAAGAACCGGATTATGGATGTCTTAGTTTGCTAAATAAAGAGTTTTTATGCGTGTCAGAGCGTAGTTTATCAGAGTGTGTCTTACCTGTTGACGGTTTTCCATTTTTCTTTTGCATAAGTTAGTGACACCCTTTTGAGAAACATACCGATTATCCGGATAATTCACTCGGATTTTACACTGGTCGATTCTTCCGTGTCGCGATCCAGTTGCATGCTTTGGGATTGGGGGGAGGGAGTGTTGGTTATTCTTGGCTGGGATTTCAAAAATGTTTTGCAAATGAATAATTTGACACGCTCCGATCCTAGGCGTGCCAAACTTGAGTCCCACATTCTCTCTCTCTCTCTCTCTTTCTCTCCTGCTCTTCATCTCTTTGATCATTATCTTCCATGCGCACCCACCTTTTCATAAAACTATGCATTTCAGTCCAAAATCCAGTCGTTTCTTGATGCAATCCCAGTAGAAAGACGTTAGTACTATTCCTACCAAGGGGATTTGTATCGGGTATCGATGTTCTTTTTTTTTCTTTCCAGAATACAACATGTTGTATCTCAAACACGACATGGTCGAATCAGCCCGTTTTGTAATATTTGTTGCTTGGAACTGTGTTGATGGTGGGAGGTATTTCCCTTGTACATGTATCTGGCTTCTAATCGTTTCGTACTTGTCTTAATCTTTACTAGGGGGAAAACCTACACCTGTAATGCAATTTTTGCGCCCTGGAATAAACTGGGGCTTCGAAACATGATAATTTTAGCTCCAGAAAAGTCTCACATTTCTGTTTGTTGAGTTATTTTTGTCGAAATGATTGTTCTTGTTTTTGTTTTAGTTATGTTTTATGGCTCTCGCAACAGATTACGGTCGGATGGGCTTTGGAGATTTTATGGTTTCCTTGTGGTTTATTGTCGCAGTAATTGCTTTCTGTTGTTTAATTTCCCAATTTAAATACACATGCACATGTGAACACTTTCTGTCAGTTGTAATTGTGAACTCTACTTGAAAATGCTGCACTTCCGTTTTTTTCTGCAAAAATAACTTTTATTTGACAAACTCAATACTTATATGACCTTATTTTGTTGCAAGTGCCGTAAAACACGACTTACTAAAACTAAAACAAACTCAATACCTTGGGAAAATCTGCCTAATTGTGTATGTTTTTGACACCTATTTCAACGTCTTTCGGTCATTTGAGAGGCGGGGGCCTCATTATTTAACGCCCATCTCCGATAGGGCTGAGCCAAGTATGTGGAGAGCCTTCAGAACTATTTGAACTACGGCCATCCGCTATGTGATCTAGCCTGATACCGACTGAGTCAACCGTGCGACCCTATGCTGTAGGCTTTGTTTAAGAGAGAGGAGCTTCGTATTGTCCATTTACGATAGAACTAAGATGGGTTGATTGATTCAGTACCCATGCCTGGCAAGGCTACTGTGCGGATGATTCACGTCCCAAACGAGGGCGAGTTCTGGTACTTTAACTGGTGTGGGGGATTTGTCAAAGTTATCTACCCTCTCCGCCCTGCTCCTTTGTTCCTCTCAAATATCTATTGTTTATATTGTTCCTCTTTCCTCTCTGTGCATGTAACTCTGTAGTAACACATCTAATCTGTAACGCTTACATGACCTTATTAACTGGCGTCTGTGATGAAGTGGTTAGGGGTTTCGCTGCCGCCCTCAGGAGACCCGCCTTCGATTCCCGAGAGGGATGACAATTTTTATCGATTATCTTAGTCTTCCTGTTGAGATACATGTATGTCTGTCAGTCCCTGTTGTCCTTGACAGGCAGATTCGGAAGACCGTCTTCTATATTAGTTAAATTGTGATGGTGGTGGCAAAAAAACATCTTCTTAAAAAAAATTGATCTTATTTGGTTGCAACTGCTCTTACAACCCCCCCCCCCCCCCCCCCCCCCAAAAAAAAAAAAAAAAAAAAAAAAAAACTTAAACTCCTCCCTGTCTGCGGGTGGCTGGAGGGTGCTACTGGTAGGTCGTTTTTCTGCTCTTTCCGTGTGGTCTTTCAGTCTGTATTTTTTCCCCTTGTTTTCCCCCAGCACAAAATGACATATTGTGTCGATGTGCTTCTCTTTGCCCGAACAAACGCGAACAATCGGCCCTGTCCTATCTCTGATGGATGGCATAGATCAGAGGTCTTGCCTCGTAATAAGCCTTACAGTATTGGATCAACATAAAGGCTTTGATCATCGTGCTCTCTTTAGAAAAATAGAAGGCAAACAGGACTAGACACAGAGAATCTTATTTGGAAAACCTAAATAGAAGGATGACAGGAAAAACGTCAGGATAATATATTCTTTTCGAGAGCATCCGAGCGGAGAAAAGAATGAAGAACCATCATCGCCGATATCTGATTCAGATGTGACACCGTATGGTGATAATTGAAAGAGGTATTGAGAAAAGCGTTGAACGATTATCATATCAGATTATCACAGCTGCTGTCGTTTGGTACTGCTCTGCTACGTCACTGTAGAACGTGTTACAATGTCACATTTAGCGCCCCGGTGTTCTTCTCCTACTAGTGCTGGGCGGCGAGGTTCCCTATTCTTGCAAGCTAGGAATCGTAGGAATCGACTCCGAACCCAAATACTTACTTTCGATTGATGTGATATTTTTTTCGATGGTTACCTGGTTGGCTCCGGACATCTTCGGGATTTCGGATGGCCTTGATTTTGGAACACTACAAAGCATCAACTTTTATTTTTCAAAAACACATTCTAAAAAAAAAAAAAGATTGTAATGATCAAAGTAACTGGAAACCGTTGGTTTACATAAAAAGGAGTCGGAACTTTTCTTTCGTAACATTCATCGTGGGAATCGGTTCCGGAATCGCTTCTCCGCCCAGCTCTATCTCCTACCTCTCACTGTGCGACTACATGGGGCCTACGGTACGCCCCTGGGCAGTTTTAGTGGAATCAGAAGTCTGCCCCTTCACCGATTTCAAAGAACAGGGCTAAACTTCTGTAAACAAGAATTTTTACTTTTTTAGGAGGGGGGGGGGGGAGTGGTTGATGTTTCTGTACTGCTACGTCACTGTAAAACGTGATCGATGTGTCGATGTTTCATTCAGCGCCACGGTGTTCTTCTCCTACCTCTCACTGTAAGACTACATGCGGTCTCTGAGCAGTTTTAATCGAATCAGAAGTCAGCCCTTTCAACGATTTCCAAGAACTGGACTTATTAATGACAGTAACCATGATTTTTTGTTTTTGTTTTTTTTGGTTGATGTTTCTGTTTGTTTTTATTAATTTTGTCGGACTTTAAAGTAAAATGCCTGTGTTTTTGGCTGGGGGACTATATCTGTCCTTGGTTGAACTGATAACGCTTGTTCACCAGCTTAGTCATGGGCTGCACTGTTGGTCTTGCACGCTTTATGACGAAAGGGAAGAGAACGAAAAATTTAAGATCCAAAAATAAGAAGAGAATAGGCCAGTTGTAAAAAAACACCCAGTGCCGATTATAATAAATTTCTTTTGTGGAGGTTGGGGGTGGGGGTTGTTTCTTTTCATGTTAGTTGTGTATTGTCTTTCCTACGTCTTTACTTTCACTGTCTGTCTGTCTGTCTGTCTCACTTTTTCCCAGCACTGAATGACCTTTTTTTGTGTCAATATACTTCTTTTTACTCAAACATACATTGTCTATTAATTTAATATTATTTCGAAAGAATCTGCCTAGACATTGAATACTATATTGGGGGCAGGGGATGCAGGGGGGTGGGGGTGGGGGGGGGGGGAACATGAACGGATGGAAACCAATGTCAGTTGGAAGGTGCAAAGTGTTGCAAGCGAGAGGGTGCAAGGATAATAAATAATTGTCAGGGATTTAGCGGGAAAGGTTGGGGTTGTTTTGTTTTATTGTTGCTGTTGTTGTTATTTTGTAGTTTCTTTTTTCGGGAGGGGTGTGTCCCCAGAGACAAGCGGCTCATTCAAGGTTCACATAGAGGCGCCCATGGTGTCGTGACTAGGCTCATCGCTGTCGTATCCTGAATTGATGGGTTCGATTCCTGACTGAGGAAGCCTCTAGTTTCTAGAAATTTACCCCATGATATCATCAGGGATGGCTGCAGTCTGCTCCGCCTGGGTTGGCTTTTGCAGGCAGTGTCGAAATAACGCGCCTTCGAAATGAATTAACAGTATGTTATGTGGGGGTGAGGGTCTGTAAAACCCTTTACTGTATTTAGAAATAGAACCGACTCAAAGAAAAAGATTGGTCAAGGTCGAGGCGGGGCGTAGGGGGGTCCTCAGACACAAGCGGCTCCTTCCTTTGAGATTCCCGTGAAGTACTACACTGTTTTGGTCGGTATCTTATAGCTGCAAACCCTTTAAAATACCCCTTCCATAATTTTTCTACTTGGGTCAGTGGGACAGAGTGAATCTAAATGGCACCCTCTGTAATCTTCATGTTATCATCATCATCATACCCAATGTACACCTCCCTTTCTTTCGGAACTTGAAAGAGGAAGGAAATCATCTGAGGGAAAAAAGTGACGTATTTGGCAACCACCGTAATTTCAGCGACCTTGTGACTGCATTCATACTTTGTTTACCAGTGTTCTCTCTCTGATGGTGTCGTCACTTGTACCAAAAAACGAAAACAAAACAAACATGAAGAAAAAAACCCAGCCTCTAATTGAGTTATCTCAGTGCGCAGTTGACCAAGGCGTACGTTATGTGAAAAAAGGCGAGGGCTGGAGGCTGGGGGGAGGGGGAGGTGTTTGACATTTTTATGTAACCCTTTTTGGTAAATGAGGGAGGTCCCTTTGAATTAACCTGGTATTGACGTGGGAAGCACTGCAATTATTATCATAAAAGTTATGGACAAGGCCCTTGGGCTGGACATCCAAGGTCACGACCAGTATAGGAACAACACAATTTACACTGGAGACACCGGTAGCAGGCGTGTGACAGGATGGATGTTGTTGGGTGTTGTATCCCTCTCAGCCCTCTTTGGCCCTGGCAGACATGATCGAAGCCCGCTCCCTAAATGATCTAAATTGTGTCGATGGGAGTATTAAAACACCTTCATAAAGTATTTGACCGTTCTTGTGTCGCCGTGCTTTTCTCTTTTCAAACAAATAAATAATGACATTGACTTTTTACGACGTCAAAAATTTCCGATCTATCTAACTGTGAGTAATGGAAGTTCAAATTAAATGCCAGCGACCGGTTTAGTCTCATTCTGGCTTTCAACAATACCTAGCTATAGTATTAATAATTAACGTTTGTTCTGATAAATCTCAGCGAGCAGCTTCATCTTGATTTGACTAACGTTTCTTCTTATCTTCTTTTCCTCCCTTTTTTCCTGTCTTTTCCCCCCCCCCCTTTATCTCTCTCTCTCTCTCTCTCTCTCTCTCTCTCTCTCTCTCTCTCCCCCTCCTTCTTTATTTAAAGATGCGTGTTTAATTGTATATGTCTTGGCTTCTAACGATATGTTGGACTGGCAGACACCCTCCGATAATTGTTGACAAGGGTGTTTGTGAGAAAAGATAGTCACGTATAAGATGGTCTACAATTACACATCGATCCGTTCTGTGGGACCTGTAAGTGGCGGGAGCTGCAGGCAGACAATGTCTGGTCCTGCCATAGGAAGGAGAACTTCCCAAGTGTTTTAAAATTGTAGGTCAGAGCGGTCGTACTTCTTTGTGGGACTCTTGAACAAGCACTCGCTCGCTCACACACACACACATACGCGTACGGAAGCAACTGCACGCACGCACGCGCGCAGGTGTGAACATACACGTAACACGCT
>NW_004797689.1:434277-436266 GCF_000002075.1 Aplysia californica
CTCTCTCTCTCTCTCTCTCTCTCTCTCATTTCTGTTCGCCAGTCTTGCTTATTGCTAGCACTCCCTGACCGTTATTGTGTGAATGTGCTTCTCTTTGCTCAAACTAATCTTTCTTGCGCCTATCAGGATTGGTGTTTCAAAGGGTGTTGGTCTTTGATGTGGTACCTTTGAACATGGGAAGTTCTCGTGGAGCTGAGTGAAAGGTAGAAGCCTTCAGATGGAAACACACCCTAAGGGTATTGTAACCTCATTTCCATGAGATATTCTTTTTGGATGTAAGTCTTTGACGACTATTTTGGGGAGCAGTCTGATGAGTCTCGAAATGTTGAAGACATTGAAAGTGGATGATGGTTTGAGGGTGTCAGTTGCAGTTGGTCATATTCTGGGCCAACAATCCATTGTTTCTGCCTGTTTACTTTGATCCCCCCCCCTCGTCTTCCCCTCCTCCCCTCTTTTTCCCCGGCTCTGATTGGCCATTATCATACCGTTGTTTCCGTCTTTATATCAGCAACAACGATAGCAGGCGACAAAGTGCCTTTGTGTTCTCATTTCCAGGCGAAATGATTGTGACACCAATTGCTCGTAAACTGAATGTTCTGAGTTTGTTTTCAGATAGTAAGGGCAGCAGACATGGAAACAGCAAGATAACGTCGTTGCTCTTATGTCGTTGTGCTATTGCAGGGTCACCTAATGGTTTGCAATCTCACTCAACGCGTCTGAAATTACTATCGCTTAAAGTGAATTTTCGGATCTAGATAAATGGACTACTATTACTATAAAAGCCATAAGTGGTCGTTGGTGATTGTCTGTTCAATCAAAAGCCATAAGTAGTCGATGGCAGCTGTCTTTTCATTCATCATTGTCGTTGTCATCCTCCTTGTCGTTTTCATCATCACCGTCATCCTTGAAAGGTAGAGGTGAAAAGATAAAAAATGTTTTATGTGTTTTAAATTTAGAATACTTTGACAATTTGGTCCTTGAAAGAAAGACCAACGTTGCAATTTGCAGCTTCGTCTGGACTAATTAGTCGTTAAAATATTTCATCAAACGTTTCAAATAAGTGTTCAAAGATCCGTACGTTATCATACTCATTACGACATCATCTCCATAGTCATTATCACGTTGATCATCGTCATTATTGTCATCACCATCATCACCATCATCACCATCATCCTCATCCTCCTCATCCTCATCACCATCATCATCATCATCATCATCATCATCATCATCATCATCGTAGTCGTCGTTGTCGTCGTCATCTTTATTATTTCCTTTGTCTACCTGTTACTATTTGACTCAAAGTGAAAAACAAACTTATCAAATGTAGAAATCGGTACCAAGAGAAAAACCTTAGATATAAAGTATTTTCACGTCAACACATTCTTCTTTAAGCCTGCTCCTTAGCCGTATTGTTTTAATATATCCGGCCGTCCTTGAATGATTAGCTAATAGATTTGTTAAAACACAAAGTTTGAACACCCAAAAACGTTCGTGGCGTGCACGAGCGAGCACCACTTTATCATTTAATTAGCATGTGAGCAATGGATGGGATGAGGTTGTGGGATTTTGGAGGAGGGGGGGGGCAGCCATTCTTGTTTATTTTAACTGCTTGCTATTCTAGGAACTTTCGTCAGCAAATTCTGGAAAGTGCGACTGTTTTTTAACAGGAGTACATTGTATGGACTGGTTATTTTTCTCGCTACGACAGCTGTCTCAGTTTGTTGCCGTGCAGATTATTCTCAATTGTTTAATGCGGATGTTGAAGTCTGTCTAGTAGAAAGTTCAACCTAGCGAACCTGCTGCTAGTGATGGATGGGTAGTGGGGTTTTGTATGTTTGTTTGTTTGTTGTTTTTTAATCAAGTGAGGGCATGGAATTCAAGTGTGGGTTATTGACCTCGACGATCATTGCCTGTACCCGTGACATAGAATTTTTTTAAAAAGATTAATTTGTTTTCCTCCATCTCTTTTGGTTTTCTTCCTCATCTCCC
>NW_004797689.1:438818-440405 GCF_000002075.1 Aplysia californica
TCTCTCTCTCTCTCTCTCTCTCTCTCTCTCTCTCTCTCTCTCTCTCTCTCTTGTCGTGCTCTTTGTGTAAAAAAGAAACACGCTTGTGAGCTTTCGACTGAAAGGGGAAAAATACTTTGAAACTGTTTTAGACGAACTGATACCAAGGATCTTAAAACAACAGAGTGGAGTATTGTATGAAAAAAGCATCTTCGGTCTGTCTTTCGTGGATGCTTCAGATGCAGAGTACAAAAGATGAGGTGGCTCACTGTTGTTGTTGTTGTTGATGTTGTTGCTAATTTCCCAGAATAGAAAACAACAACAACAACAGCAACAAGAAAAAACAACCCATGTTATGTGACAAGTAAGAGTACATGCGAGAAAGCTCAAGAAGCAACGTGCTTGGCAGGTTAAGTAGTGTCTGGTGATAACAACGGTCACTATAAGTGTTTCCCCCCTTTTACACCACGTGGGTGGTTGGCGGGAGCTCTGGTGTGGTTTGCTCCTTCTTTCCTATAAAAATCTATCGTCTCTATCTTCCCTCCATCTTTTTTATGTTTGTTACTCTCTTGTAACACCTCTAATCTTCGGCGCTTATATGACCTTATTGTGTTGCAAGTGCCGTAAAACTCTTACTAAAACAAACAATTTTACCCCATTTTCTGTTAATAACTTTCTACACTTTGCCAACTCATCTCGCCGATTAGCGATGTTTACAACCCTGTTTCTTTGGATTTTCCCCAAAATAGTGTTAAAACGAATTCCCTGTACGTCAATGAATTGGATGGATAAGATAAGATAAGGTAAGACAATAGGATGGTGGGAGATGGTGGCGGATAAAAACCAGTCTAAGAGAGGAATAACGGACGTGGACGTTTGCTTTGCTATGTGCGTTTGTGACATTATTTTTCTTTAAACGTATCAGTCTTTTACTGTTCCTTCTTTCCTTTCTCCTATCTTCCATTTCTTCCCTCCTTTCTCTCTGTCTCAGCAATATTCTCGGTAGAGGGCTGTTGTCGTCGTCTTCAGGGTTGCCTGTTTAGGTCTGGGGGAGTGTTTAACACCCATTTAATATAAAACAAAACGAAAAAAGATCCGGTCTGTTCAATATTGCGTCATTACGATCCCAAATTATATAGCGTTGATTCGTGTTCTATTACCCAAATCTTATTTCCGGGGGAAGAGGGTTTCGTTTGTTTCTTAAGCGCGGGGTGAAAACGGATGCGATTTATTCTTTTTTCTTAAATGAAGGATTCCATAATTATTCTGAACCTGCATTTACATCTTTGAGAAATGGGATTTTATTATATACTAGCCTGCGGTGTTTTAGAAAAGGCGGAAGGGATGGGGTGTGTGAGTGGGGTGAGGGGTGGGGGGTGGAGGAGGAATGGGAAGGGGACTGAAGGAAACCTTACCTTTAAGAAGGAATATATTTATCGCTAGGACAGGGGCCATGCCAGAAAGATTTTCTTTTTATGGATTGAAGTATTATTACATACTTGTCAGTGTGTCGTAAGAGGGAAGAGAAAATAAGACAGACGGATGGACGGGCGATCAATGAAAGGGCAGACGTAGAAGGACAGACAGACGGGAAAAGAGGTGAGGGCG
>NW_004797689.1:440972-442620 GCF_000002075.1 Aplysia californica
TCTTTCTTTCTTTCTTTCTTTCTTTCTTTCTTTCTTTCTTTCTTTCTTTCTTTCTCTCTTTCTTTCTTTCTCTCTTTCTTTCTTTCTCTCTTTACTTTTTCCCAGCACTAAATGACCATTATAGTGTCTTTGTACTTATCTTTACCCAAACAAACAAACAAACAGACAAACAAACAAAGAAGCAAACAAACAAACGAACAGTCAGCTGCCAGTATCCATGGCCCGCATAATACGATTAGCGTTGCTAATGTTTAAACCCTTATGCAGTTGAGAGCGCCGTAAAAACCTCTACTAAAACTAAAACTAAACTTTACAATGTTTAAACCTGCATTATTGCTTGTCACAGCGGTCGCATCAACTCTTTTCTTTCTTCTTTTTCTCTTCCTACTTGCGTCTGTGGGTGGCTGGAAGGTGCAACTGGTAGGCCCTACTTCTTTACTTTCCCTCTGTTGTTTCTGTTTGTCCTTCTGACTTTATCCCAGCACTAAATGGCCGTTACTGTGGTGATGTGCTTTCCTTTACTCCAACAAACGAACAAGACTAGCTGCGTCTATAGCGGAATGGTTAAGCCGTTCTTCTTTGCAAGCAAAAGATCTGAGTTCGATTCCCTTGTTTGGAAGTGTGCCTTCTACGATACCTCCATCCTTCTGGTGGGATGTGGTATCAATCTGAGCACTGGCTGAATGTGAGAGGTAGAGTCGAAGCCGTCCACCAACGAAATGGTCGTGGGTGGTTGGCGGATGCTCTGGTGTGGTTTGCTTCTTCTTTCCTATCAAACATCTATCGTATTTATCTCCCCTCCTTTTTATGTTTGTTACTCCCTTGTAACACATCTTATCTTTGGCCCTTATATGACCTTATTGTATTGCAAGTGCCGTAAATCTTTTACTAAAACTAAACGAAATGGTCAAAAGTAATGCCCATGACGGCGTTAATGTTTACAATAATTTACATTCAAGATTTTTCTTCGAACTCATTTTCGAACTTTTCTTCGAACTCTTCTTCCAACTCATCCTATTTTTGTGCAATTCATTAAAAAAACAAAACAACCTGTCATATATAAATGGAAAATACTTTACTCCTTAATCTTTTTGAGCAGACCTACACGAATTTATGTCCAAGTCTTTCACAGATTAAGTTCATTCATAGTTGCAACTGCTTACAACCCACAACTTAAATTCGTCAAATGAAGTCACTGGACTTCGAAATCGAAATCTAAGGCTCCTGGGATTTCCCTACAGTACTTAATGACCACGGAGGAAAAGTTTCTTGTTCAGGTCAAAAAGGTCCACCAAAAAGAGAAAAAAACAAATCAATCTCACGTTACTAGCCGCCATCTACCAAAGCCATCGCCGCGTCGATGGGGTTATTAAAGCCAATAAACGCCCTGTGGATTAGAAATGTTTGGGTACCGAAAGTACTTAGCGAGTTCATCGTTTGTGTTTAATGAAGGAGTCAGATGAGTTTATGGAACTGGCTTCGCGTGAAACAGCAGCGTGACTCGAGTAAGTATGGCTCCAATATCTTCTGTCAGGATTGTGTCAATGAGTCTGTATGCTCTTCTTCTTCTTCTTCTTCTTCTTCTTCTTCTTCTTCTTCTTCTTCTTCTTCTTCTTCTTCTTCTTCTTCTTCTTCTTCTTCTTCTTCT
>NW_004797689.1:443669-444812 GCF_000002075.1 Aplysia californica
TTCTCTCTCTCTCTCTCTCTCTCTCTCTCTCTCTCTCTCTCTCTCTCTCTCTCTCTCTCTCTCTCAGGTCACACAGACCTCACAACAGACGTCGTGGGATCACACACAGAAAAGATAATAGCATCACGTCAAGTTCACAAGTGATTAATTTTATTATGTTTCAATGTTTTTGTTTTGTTTTGTTCTTATTTTGTTTTGGTTTGTTCGTTTATTTGTTTTTTGTTTTTGTTTGTTTGTTGCTTGTTTGTTTGTTTTTGTGTTGTTGTTGTTATTGTTGTTGTTGCTGTTGTTGTTTTGGTGTTGTTGTTTTGTGGTTTGTTTGTTTGTTTGTTGTTGTTTTTCGGGGGGTGGGTCCTGTGTCACAACCCTCAACCGTGCTTGCTTTGCTTTCGCTGTGCTGAGAGCGGGCTGTTGGTGGGTGTTCCGCTGTGGTCTGCTTCTACATGTACTTCTTTTCACGTGTTACTATGATCTGAGGGTGTTCCTTGCGACCGATAACCGGCCTGTGTGTGGTTAGTCTCTTCACTGTCGTACGCAGAGGTTTTGAGTTCGGTTCCCAAGTGGGGAAACTTATGCATTGAATACGTCTCCTGAAATGTGTCTCACACAGCTCAGTTCGGCCCTGAATATATAATAATGTACAGCCCGGATTAGCCCCGACATCCAAATGGCGTAGCATAATTATCTGAACTATATTAATAAAAGACATAATATACTTACTATTACTAGTGTTGTTTACATTTTCAGATTCTACAGTTTTTCTACCACAGGAATTCGAGAGTTGTTGTCATAGTGGATGGGTGGTTGGCGGGTGCTCTAGTGGGGTTTTCTCCTTCTTTCCTATATATCGTCTTTATCTTAGCTCCTTCCTGTCTCTAATCTTTTGACACTTTTCTGACTTGTTTGTTTTGCGGGTGCTGTAGAACTGGTACTAAAAGCTAACACTAAAAGCCTGTCGTAATTGTACGTTTGGTTACTTAAGACTTCGCAGACAGCCCTTTCGGTACTCGTGCACTGTGAAGGCCGTACGTATCCTTTGTTATCATATTTTGTGCAGAGAACAAATACAAACCTTTTGGAAAGTGTTAGTCCTTACCACGCCATGGTTTAGGGGTGGGAGGATGTATGTAATATAATATGTGT
>NW_004797689.1:444912-448682 GCF_000002075.1 Aplysia californica
ACCAGTAACGGTTTACTGACACATATTCGACCAGGACACTATGACGAGGTGTGTTGCGCTAATGTGCGTCAAATGACTACACACCAGGCTCATTTGTTGAAATAAAGAGGAGAAGCGCATTGACACATTAACGGTCATTTAGGACTTCCAAAAAAAAATAAAAAAAATAAAGGAAACAAGAAAAAAAATGAACAAAAAAACAACAACACAAAAAGCAACATGTGATACTTACGATAGACATAAATTACAGCGTTGGAGTAAAGACTCAAGATCTACCCCAGTAACATCCTGATCCAACTTCTTACTCTTCACAAGGGAAAGAAAGAGCTCTTGGACAGTGAACAGACCTGGACACGGAAAGGCTGTGCTTAGACATAACTTATTCTCAATTGAGATCGCGCAATTGAGGTACACACATACACACACAACCACACACACACACACACACACACACACACACACACACACACACACACGTGCGCCCTACATTTCAACCTTTCCGACACCTGTCCACTTTGTTTTCGCGCAATATTCGTTTATTCGACGGTGTTTCCTAATTTATTTAAACGTTGCGCTGCATTTTCACCCTTTCAGAGTTATTTTCCCTGTTTCTCTTATGCCAGCAAATTGCTGCAGTGCTCCACTGCAGATCTGAATAGCCCTGAGGATGCATATTATTGCAATTAAACCAAAACGGAAGTCTTTAATAAGGGGTAGCTAATGTTTCCTCCTCCCCAAACCGGAAACGGGGGCTGTTATACATGTATTGATATTGGCAACCATTATCATCAGGCAGACGGTGGGATAGCTTTCAAAAACGTCGTCTCTTTTACAGACTTAATAAATATTCTTCACGCGTGACCATGCGTAGATGTTTGAATTGGACGTTTTTGGGTTTGTTTGTTTTTTGTGTGTGCGGGTGTTTTTTTTTTCACCATAAGACGAGAAGCACGAAATGAGTAGGCCTATTTATTCTAATGCGCCCCCCCCCCCCCCCGGCCGGGAAAAAGTAAGGTCAAGGATAGGGGGGGGGGGGGGGGGGGGGGTGGTCAGCTTTCAACATTCCGCGATCTGCTGATATTTTTTTTTGTAAGAAAGGATTGGATGCCAACACATTATCTTCTTTGTACTGAAAAAAAAACCACCTAAGGTCGCTGATATTTTTAGTCAAGGAAAGCAAATCGACGCCAACGCGTTGTCTTCGTTGCACTGGAAAGAAGAAAAAAAAGAAAAAGAAAAATCGAACGGTCGGACGAAGGTTCAGTTTCGCCAGCCCGCCAGATTTGGATTCAGAAAAGCAGACAGGCAGATAGAATTATTTGTAGAGAAGTACTGGGCTGGTTTAAATGCTCACTGTTGCATTCGTTTTTCATGCACGAAGCATCTGGGGGGGGGGGGTTAGCTGGACAGGCGATACAAGTAGGGTCTTTTTCATCCTTAAGGCCTTAAGGTAAATAAGATACCACCCTCACCTCCCACCCCATCCTTTCACTCTCCCCTCGCTTCTCTCCCCACCGCAATCACCCCTCCTCCCACATACCCGACGCCACGCCTTAACACGGAACATGCCGACCGTATGGTGAATGCTGCACCTCCTGTGAAGAATTAATTACTAGAGAGCCCTGCGGTATGTGCTTGCTTGCACCACACGCACGGGTCTCTTACTTCATCCCAAGGGTGCTGGCATGCAGCTGTATGGTCTTTCAACTCCCCCCAACCTTCACCTCCATCCCCCCTCCACCCATTCCCTTCCCTCTCCCTCAGCCCTTCGGGGTACCACCACCCCTTTTCCTGTGTGGGCGAGCTTGACCTCGGTGACGTAGTGAGGACATCATGCCCGTCTAAATTAAAATAAGGCGAGCTTGCACCTGAAAATGTCTTTTTTTCGGCAGTTACGTAACCCCGAGAATATCGAGACCTCTGTACCCTATAAATAGCCAGAGCGAGAAGGCAAGCACAGAGACCTAGCAAGCAAGCGCAAGTAATATTATTCCTCACAGTGCTCCTTGTTGACTGTTTGAGGACGCGCTTTCTGGTCTGTCAACGAATCATAAAGGCGCACTGTTTTGTGGCACTTTAGAAGAGAAGCATAATAACTTCGTTGCTGAGACATATTTTTCAATTTTTTGTTTCTTTATCTGAATATCAAACCAATGACATGTATACTATGAAATATGCAGAATTGTGTTCTGATTTGTGAATGGTGGATCGAAATGTGCCGCAAAATTGCCTTTGGTCTGCTGCTGATTGGACATGTCATGCGTACGCTGCGTTCACAAAACGTTAAACAAGACTATGAATTGCGCTTGTTTGTGGAGGTTAGCTTTTTCTAGCTATAACCGTTCTCTTTGCAGTCAACCTTACAGCGGCCCATACCCGAAAATATAATGTTTCACGGTTGTCAGTGCCCATAGCCTCTGCTTTGCTGTGTGCTATTGTCTTACTTTTATTTATAACTTGTCTCTCTGACCTTTATCCTCCACCTTTGGAACAACCTGAAGTTTTTGGGGAAAGAGGGGTACATAATACCCTCACTACACCCCCTTTTTGAGTTTCCAAAGAAGCCTATGATTTTGTTGTTGTTGCTGTTAATAGCCCTACATCAATAACTAATTACGGTAAATGTAATGATATTTTGCAGTTTCGCTTAGCTTCAGTTCGCTTTGTGCAATCTGGTAGTTTTTCGTCTGGTTATAGATTTAGCTCTCTCTCTCTCTCTCTCTCTCTCTCTCTCTCTCTCTCTCTCTCTCTCTCATATGCGCGCGCGCACACACTCACAAACACACACACACGTACTCACACATTTTCATGCACGCGTGCGCGCCCACACACCTTTTGGGCGGCACTAGAACGCCCTCGTTTTCGTTTGCCATGCCATATCGTCCATATCGTGGGACCATTACGCGTATCATGCGAGTTAAAGGCAGCACTGATGAGGGTGGGGGTGGGATGGGATTTGATCCATACCGGGTAGATTTCTACCTGACGGAGTGCATTGCAGGTTAACGAGACACGAACATTAGACCCATGTTATTGGGTTCAAGATTCTGGCCAATGACTGAGATAATAAGGTTGGCGGGCGGGTCATCATCATCATCCGGTACCTTGCTGACTGGCGTGTTTGATCATGGACCTCCACTTCACTCTGTGTTGCGTTGCAGCAATGGTGTCTGTTGTTCTTGCTGCTCCTAGCCATGTAGTCATCTTGTCCAGTATCTTTTCCCTCTGTCTACCTCTTTCCATCAAACTTGCCTGTTGTTACAATATTCTCCAATGCTTCTTTCCGCATTGTGTTAGAAAAAAATTTGCCTGTCGCTGTCTTATATTCGTCATAAGCTGTCTTCTGCATTTTGCTTCAACCAAAACTTCTTCATTTGTTTTTATAGCTGTCCATGGGATACGTAGCACGCGTCTTATGAACCACGACTCTGTCGGGTGCTCTGATGTAATTTGCTCCTTTTTTCCCTTTCAAACATCTATCATCCTTATCTGTCCTCCATCTTTCCTTTCATATGATTTTGTCTAGTTACACCTTTGTGGGCATTTACATGACATAACTGTTGCAAGTGCGTATAACTGTTACTGAAACGGAGAAAAGCAACACGCAGGACTATGCGCGTTTATTTGCGCACGGTTGTAGCGTGAGGCAATAATTATATATATAATAATTTGGCTTTAGCTTCCTTATTGACTCGTCGCTGAAATATCCGCATACTTCTGTAGAACTGGCCTTTTGTTTTTCCTTTTCAAAACGGGGGGGGGGGGGGGGG
>NW_004797689.1:452095-458723 GCF_000002075.1 Aplysia californica
ATAGATATATATATATATAAGTATCTATCATGTTTCCAGAACAATTTCTATTCGCTGTATTTAATTTTTTTAAAATAAATATTTTCAGTAGGCCTACTTATAAAAATGTATTGAGATGACGTCTTTGGGTTTGTTGAATCTATTTTACATTCATTTACAAAGGCCATAATACATATTTATCGGTAGGGCCTATAAAAAATGTGGGAAATGGTCCGTCGACATCGTCTATAAGATGATAACCAGCTATCAAGCGGCTCTGATACACTCATACATTTCAAGTCGAGATTTCATGCATAGATCTATTTCTATTTTAAATTGAATTTTCACTCATATTACTGAGATCGTGATGCTGGCTTTTTATTCATACAATAATATCATATTAGTCTGTTTTGTTTTTGGTTTTATTTAGTAAGTGTTTTACGGCACTTTTAACACAATAAGGTCGTAAAAGTGCCGAAGAATAGAGGTGTTGCAAGAGAGTAACAAACAAAACAAAAAAAAGAAGGGGTGGGGGAGATAAGGATGATAGATGTTTGAAGGGAAAGAAGGAACAAACCACACCAGAGCACCTGCCAACCTCCCACAGAGTCTGCTTAGAGGCTTTACACCATGACAGACAGTAGAAGTAAAAGAAAAAAAATAGAAAGGTTTGAGGAAATTCATTTAGGAATTCATCCGAGTCAAGTGTGTGCGACTATGTCAATAAAAATAATACGGTCAACATCTGGCTCTGGCTCCGACTATCTAACAACAGACTCATCGTGACAGACCTGTCTTTGTGCCGGGGCTCCTACGTTTTACTTTTCTCCCCACTACATCATTGTACGTGATCCCGCCAAATCCACTGACCACTGGTCACTCTCACTCTTTCAGTGTCAGAGAGCGAACCACGTGTTCTCTCTCCTGTAGCAGGATCGGCAGTCATGCTGGTTGACCTTTCCCGCGGTAGTGGAAAGGGCAGGTCCGGGTCAGCGGTCAGGGGTCAGGTCTGATATCCCCCTTGTTAACTCTTTGGGCGCGCGCGCGTGTCCGTGTAGTACTCTCTCTCTCTCTCTCTCTCTCTCTCTCTCTCTCTCTCTCTCTCTCTCTCTCTCTCTCTCTCTCTCTCTCTCTCTGTGTGTGTGTGTGTGTGTGTGTGTGTGTGTGTGTATGTGTGTGTGTGTGTGTGTGTGTGTGTGGAGGGCGGGAAATAACTGAGGCAACTACACCACCAGACAGACAGCACGCGTGGGGGGATGGAGAGAGGATGCGTGCGTGCTTGTTAGTGTGTGTGCGAGCGTGTGTAAAAGAGAGAGGGAGAGAGAGAAAGAGAGAGAGAGAGAGAGAAGGGGTACTATTACATCGTTATTTAGTGTGTGTCTGTAGAAGTGTGTGTGTGTGTGTGTGTGTGTGTGTGTGTGTGTGTGTGTGTGTGTGAGAGAGAGAGAGAGAGAGAGAGAGAGAGAGAGAGAGAGAGAGAGAGAGAGAGTGTGAAAGAGAGACTGAACAGAAAGACATAAAGAGAGGTAGATAGATCAATAAAATAATATTGTGAGAGAGAATTACATTATTTTTATAAAATATTTGTAGATTCTATTATATGTGTGTGTGTGTCAGAGAGAGAGAGAGAGAGAGAGAGAGAGAGAGAGAGAGAGAGAGAGAGAGAGAGAGAGAGAGAGAGAGAGAGAGAGAGGGGGGGGAGGGAGAGAGCAGACACCAATTTGTGTGTGCGCGCGCTAGAATGTATGGCGTCTGTGGGGAAGACCTCCGTCATCACCACCTCCTGTTACTTACTGTACACTAATGGGTCCTCCGAGTACTGGCAGTAGGTACCACAAACCAAAATTTCAAAGTGCTTTGATCAAACTTATGTTTGTTGCATCATAAAGAACTATGCAAACCATGAACTTTGGTGTTTGAATTATAGAAATCGGACAATAAATTTAAAAAATGACAGGCGTTTGAAATTTGTGGACGTCGTAAATTTTTGGCAACTTTAAAATCACGTTAAAAAGTGCGATTTTGTGAGTTCACAGAAAATATATTCAGGTACATAAAGTGTGTATTATTATTTGTTTCAACAGGTGCCAGTATAAACTATGCAAAATACCAAGATGAGGACAATCAGAGTTTAAATTAAGCCAATACAGAGACTTAAAATTGGAAAAAAATTACTCCTTGATGCATAATATAATGTTAATTCAAAAATGCTAAAAAGACTGATTTCAGATATCAATAAAATGGAAAGTTATTGCTGAAAAGAAATGAAACTTACAGAACATATTCACAGTAGTGCAAATTCATAGCCCAATTAACAAGAGAGAACATTCTTTCGACTCCAGCGTTGCTTGCAGGAGTGAGAAGGCAGGTGAGGGCATATTCTGCAAGCTCTTTCATTGGAGTTTTCCTGATGCCTTCCCAAAATTGAAGTGTCTCCTTGGGAACTGATGACTCCTTGAAGACAGGCTCAGATGACCAATCGACTAGAACAATTCTTCTGTATTGCTCTTCTATTGTGCTCACCTTTTCCCCGAAGAGATGAGGGAAAGGCAAATCCTCAAACCGGGTCCTGTCCAGTTGGTTCAAGACTTTCAGAGGACTAAGAAGGCTTAGTCCAACAAACACGTTCTCGGGGCTAGGCAGGCGCTCTTCAACTTGACGCACAGCTTCCACAAGCATCATATGACATCTTTCCTTCGTCGCTGCAACTCTTTTGACTTCTGCTTCTTTCTTGTCTTCAGAAACTTCCATCAAGTACTTTTCACACTCGGATACAAACTTGTACCCAAAGTCACAACTTGCAATATCCTTTTTCTCTCCTAGAGGATTGTACAGTCTGGAGCGCAAGCTCCTGTGGAATGTAATGAGCTCCTTGGACAACTCATGGGGATCTGCATTGCTCGATTGAAACTTTGCGTTGATGCATTCAAATTCCTGCACTACAGGGGTAGCAAAGTGAAAGAGCAGGAAGTTCATTCTGTCGTTCAGCATATCTTTTATCAACCGAGCCTTGTACTTCCTGTCACTTGGACTCTCCAGCTCAGCAATGTTGAAGTAGCATATCAGCTCCTCCCAGTTCACAAGAATGTTATACAATACCTTTCCTCTCACTAACCACCTGGTTGCTGATGCTCTCATGAAAGGTGTTGGGTGGGATACGCCACTCTCTGATTCACTATTAGCATTCAGGGTGTCAAAGATTCGTTGAAACGCATCCCGCCGAAGGCAACTGTGGGAAAACCAAGATGGCACCTCTGTGAGCAAAAAACCAAGATTAGATTTTAGTTTTGCAAAAGCATGTTGCTTGCACAAGGCCAGTGAGTGGCAAATGCACTTCATTTGTATGCAGTTGGGGGAAACATTCTTGATCCTTGTCCACACACTGTTCTTAACCCCTACCATGACGGATGCACCGTCGCTCGCAAAGCCTACGCAGTCCTCCAAACTCAAACCAAAAGTCTCCAACTCATTCTTCATGGAATGGAAAAGTGTCTCAGCATTGGTTTCCAGTACCGGTACTAGGCCCAGAAAAGCGTCCACAACTCCTTTCTCGCTGTCCACATACCTAATAATGAGGCACAACAGTTTCTGGCATCCTACATCTGTTGACTCGTCCACAATCAGGGTGAACTTTTTCCCACCAGCTGCCTTCTTTAGTCCATCCTTCAATGCAGGTGAAAGAACATTCCTAATGATCGACGCACATTTGGTTCGATGTAATCGCAAATTGCCAAGTGTGCTGCCGGCTCCACGTTGACGTATCCATTCTCCCAAATGGTCCACTGCTCTAATAGATGAGTGGGAAGCCACAAAAACAGCCAATTCAATTTCCGCCGCTTTTTGCTCAGTTGGGACAGTTTTCTTTTCCGCACGGGGTGTTCTGACTACATTGAGAAGGGCCGAAGTGTTCATTGCGGAAACCTTTTCTAAATGTTTCTTTGCCTTTTCATGGTCTTTAAGAACGCTGTGTCTGGGAGCAATGTCTGCATTGCAGTGTCTGTGGTTGGGAGATGAGATAGAGGAAGAATCTTACAAAAAGCAGTATGACAATACAGCTGTTTGTGTTGTCTGACAATAGCCTAGTGGTATGTTAATTCTCTAGACTAGATTGTAAGCGCTTTGGGTTTGAAAGAAGAAAAGCGTCATCAAATAAATGCATTCTTTATCTTTGAAACGTAATGCAAATTCGCCCGATCATGACTACACTCTCCATACCGTAGTTACTGTGTTTTCATTAACTCTTAACCCCCGGGGTACCGGTAGACTACTTCATTTGCAGTACCAAAAAAACAAAGATAGAGACCATTGGAGGCAGCGTAGCGGCGTTAAAGAGTTTCAATGGGGGAGCAGGGCTGAAAAAGAAATAGCCTACTATGGCGAATATTCGTGTTACCAGTTTTACAAAGGGCGGGACAGACATTTATAACGACTCTAGATCTAAGGGCCTACAAAATTAACATTTCTAAGACCCCCCTCTCTCTCTATCTATCTATCCCTCCCTCTCTCCCTCTAAATCTAGATCTATGTTGTGTGTATATTATTACTATTAGCATGTACACGTACCTTCAAAAGGCTCTGTCACTGCTACCAGGTGCTTTTTGTAGCCAAGGAAACTCTTCTTCCCATTTTTTCTGAAATTTTCGTCCACTAGCATACGCTTCTTTCCACTTCGATGCCATGATGCTTTCTTACGACTAGATAGATGTACCCACTAGATCTAGATTCTAGACCCTTCCCACGTGAGCTAGCAGAATAGGCCTGGGCCTAGATCTAGAGTTTAAAAGTGAGTCGTGAAATTGAAAGTGAAACCGCCAAAAAAGCGGATCTCGAAATAGCTGACTGAACTGGCTGGGCAGGAAATTGTCGGCGAACCTGCCACAAAAATCTGGTTAATCAAACCAAGTGATTTGACCTATTTTGTAGTTTTGGCACAATCAAATCATCAGACTGAATTAATTGAGACAATGTTAGTGCTGTAAAAGTAAAAGCGTTCATTCCTAATTCCTAGGCCTCGGAAAATAAAATCTGCCAAATATCTGTCAATCTGCCAAACCTTTTTTTTTCTACCAGACGACTTCAAATTCTGCTCAAAAAATGACATTTGGCAGAAAATCTGCCAAATTGGCAACCCTGTTACAAAAACAAGCGGCGCTAAACGGCTGCCAGACCAATCGTAGTCATTTTTGCACACGATTCCCTTGACATGTTCCACTTTTGAGTAGACCAGGGTTCTTTCGACCAATCATTGGTCAGACTTGGAGATTTCCATTCTAAAAATAGGTTCCAAAACTCCCGATATTTCTGGGTCAACAATTAACTTTAGCAACAAGCGCTTGGTACCGGGTGAAAGCGTATTCAAAGCTCGTTCTTGCACTTTTTGTTTCATGACTATAGCAGTTATAGAGGCGCGTAGCGCGAAGGCTTTTTATGAGGCACCCTAAATTTTTGTCGCCGCGGCCGGCATGAAAAATGACGCGAAAAACGCATTCCCGTGCATTTCGGCGACCCTTTTAGATAGCTTACTATACAATATCTCGTTCCGTGCCGTCCTCAATAGTTTGATTTTAGCTAAAAACAGTAGTTGAACTGACTTAGTTCGAAACGGGGTGAAGATTGGTGTCAAATTAGAAGAGTTATGGTTGATTAAAAATGACCAAATTTCGAGCTTCCTACACGTTTTCAACTGCGCAGAGGCGGGGGTTTGTGGTACCTACTGGCAGTCTTTTTGCAAGTGGTTCTACCAAAAATACACCATGTTCGGGTTCAAATCCTGGACAGAGAAGAAGGTCCTTAGATATAGGGTCAAAGCAGCCCACCTCCTAAATGGTTGCTTTTAAGCACAAGGGGGCGTACAAGGGGGCTATCCCGAAAAAAACCTGTTTTGAGTAAATCGAAGGTAAAGTTTTTGCCCTTGTTCACCTTCTTTAAGAGAGTTTTTTTCTCTATTATCTGTATATAACCAAACAAACAGAGAAACCACACTTCTCCTGGAAATTCTATAGGTAGGGCAATGCCCACTTTTGGTGTAGGTCAAGGTTTCTGGAAAACCCTGAAAACTCGCAGATTGCAAGTCTGGTAGCCTAACCACAAGGCTTCCAACTCGCTTAGCCCTCTTAAGATCTTGTTCTTAAAAGCAATCAAAAATATAATCTGATTTTTGTCAATAGAACGCGCTGCATAATACAAGCATATGCCTTACACATATATTATGTAAGTGCACATGATGTACAATCAATGAGACCAGACCGCCAAAAGCGTGCCTCAATGACCATGTTGTAGCAGAATCACTGGCACTACAGGCAGCATGTAGTTTTGACTGAGGTATAGTTTACTTAACTTCACTTCTTCAAGTCAGGGTCTGGGGTTGGTTGCCCTTGGAGCGAGTTCACCATCACATAACAGATTGTTTTGTCATGTCTCCTCAGGGATTCACATCCTAGAAGGCGTACACATGATGTACCATTACTACAGAAACTATTGAAATGGTTTGACCAGGCATTTTTGAAGCCCCCAGAAACTTCAGTCAACGGCCTAAGGGGAAAACTTCACAAAAAGAAAGCACAATGTTACGAAGCAGAAACAGAAAAAGAAAGAGAAAGAGATGGAGAGAGACAGAGACGATCGATCGGATAGAGAAAAATGGGGCGGG
>NW_004797689.1:458823-463823 GCF_000002075.1 Aplysia californica
GGGGGAGGGAGGGACAGAGACTAGAGAGAGACACGGACAGATGGACTGAGAGGATGGGTACAAAAGAACAATAGACAGTTCAGAAGAATAGAAAGAGACAAAAACAGCTGAAGAAAACAGACAAGAACAACATCAAAAGTAGAAACAGACAGGTACACAAAAAAGAAGGAGAACACAAAGCACGCTGAACCACACACAAAAAAAAGTAAAAACCTTATATAAATATAATGTGAAAAGTTGGAACACGACAAATATAATTTTGAACTGCTTGATCAAATGTGTAACATTTGATGTCACAGCAGTTATGTCCCCAGTAACAAAACAGCCCGCCGACCAGATGACTACTAAAAACTAAAAAAAACCCACCATCTCTCTGTGTGTACCATACAGTAAGGAACTCGAAGACAAAAGATTTCATTTGAGGTTTCAAGCTGCACTGAAACTTGTTTTATTCATGCAGTGTTATAATTGGAATAGTCCACATACTCGGTAAATCATAAATCTGAATGTTGTACAATCTCAAAATTCATGTGTCAGAAAAAGAACAATGACAAGTAAAAAGAACACTGAAAAAGTTTTTTAAAAAGAAACATAGTCAAAAGTAAAAAAAAAAAAAAAAAGTAGATCTAGAACCTGAGTGTAAAGAAAAAGCTCTTATGAAATGGAAAAAAGATTTTAAAAAACAACAACAGTGCTGAAACATTGAAGCACATTTATCTGGACTGGAATGAACGACAGAAAGTAACAGAAAGAAGAGCACATATAAATGAATGAGAGTCAAGGTTCAGAGAGAGTCCAACATTTTGGCATGTTAAAAAATATCACAAGTAAGCTATGGCTGAGATGCGTGTACGATTTTTTACATTATGCGCATACCCTAACAAGATGGACAAATGTAACATTTGTGAGTGTGTTAACCATAGTGTGCCGTTTTCTCAAAAAATCCAACAAATTGACGATTCATGACAGACATTTCTGGAACAAAGATCTTGTGATGAGGAAAAGTAACAATTGATTCAACAAACTGTACCAAACAGTTATTGGTACAACAAAAAAACTCACTGGAGCTAGTAAGTAAGTATAATGATGGAACTGTTGTGAAGAACAACACACTGCTAGTACCTGGTACTAACGTGTTCTTTGATCAGAATGTCAATGGTACTGGTAATGCAAAAAACAAAGCAAATCTTGTAACAAACATTCAACTATCATTTTTCTACCAGAAAATGGAATGTGCTACAAATGTAGCTAAAAATAGAACTAGTCTCTAAATAAAAAGTCAATGTTATTTCACAAGATTAAAAATTATGGTAGAGTCTCTGCTGAATAAAACCTTCTTTCCTTCCAACAAGCGTGAAAGCAAGGCAGCATGTATGTGGAACGAGCCAAACATCAACAGGAATGGAATTACTTTGGCCTAATGTTGATCATACAACAAAAAAAGAACACACTGGAAAACTGAGAACTTCAATCAACATTAACAATTTCTCACATCAGTACAAGTAGGCATCTCGTCATAATGTTTAACAACTCTACAAAGAGCCTCAATCATTTGAATCATGGACAATTCTTAAACTCATCAGTACAACATTCTCTGCCCCTCACACATACCAAACACCCACACCCACACATGATGAACTATGCCATCCACACACAACTCTGGAAAATTTCTTGATTCACATTATTGACTAAAGAGAACGATAGAGCTATTGTTATCTTGCTCTCCGTTTCTTTCGATAGCATACGATTCACACACAAGAGACAAACCAAGCAGTCACATAGGGCTTCTCATCACCCATTCACACACCATTTGCTACAAACGTCCCTATCACAACTACCCTAGGGCGGGTGCAACGACTCTACCACGGGCGCCACAATCTCTCCTCCCCCATAGAGGAGGCCGGGGACGGAGTACCCTGCGGCCGGACACAGTGGCGGTCATCTTCCATCATCATACGCATGTACTTGGCCGATGGAATGTCCACAGACTTCTTGGCGTTGACGATGACCGAGGTGAAATTTGGGTGTTGAGAGTAGTCGACATTGTCTCTCATCAGACCAGACACTGGCACGGGGGAAACTTTGTCCTGTTGTTTGATGTATGAGAGTGTGGAGTGATGGGAGTCAGGAAATTGGCTCATCTTGGGGACGGGTCGGCTGATTTCTTTTGAATTGTCATAGGAACTGAAGGGAGGTGACTGGGAGAGATTGAGTGGGGACATCATTTCTGACTCCGACGAGGATGAGGACGACGTCATGGAGAAAGTGCGCGACCTTGGGGGGTACTCACTGTGAAGGTCATTGGCGTAAAAGTCAAGCTGTTTGTAAGCTGGTTTAGAGGGAGGGCTAAAGTCTTTGGGTACTGGGGAAGAGGGAGAGGAGGAGTTGGAGCAATTGTTCCGAGGGGGAGGGGAAACTGGGCGGGACTGGTGGGCAGGGGGGATATGATCCTCACTCCTCTTCAAAGCCAGAGGTTGCTGTTGTTGTGGCTGTTGCTGCGGCTGTTGCTGCAGCCGTTGCTGTTGGGACGTCTTGAGCAGTACGGGGGACAGGGTGGGAGGGATCTGGATGTGCAAGGGCTGGCAGTAGCGAGTGTAGGAGGAGGAGGCTGGATGTTGTTCTTGTGTGGCACGAGCCAGGTCTGAGGGGGGGCACCGGGAGGAGAGGAGGGAGGAGGAGGAAGAGGGAGAAGACGACAACAATGACGATGACACATCTGGAGCAGACATGCTCAGCTGCTGCGAGGGGGCTACAGCTGCAGCTGGCACAGAGGATGTAGCTACCAACACGGCTGTGGGAGCGGCGGCGGGTGGAGCTTGCTGAACTGGGGCCTGGCTGGGTTGGAAGGCGGCTGCGTTTACTATCTGAATAATTTGTCCATTGGCCAGCTGAGCCGTAGCAGCTGCAGCAGGTGGGGGGACAGTGGTGGTAGTTAGTCGGGGAGGAGCTGCGTTCTGTGTGACAATGGTAGCGGCTGCAGTGGGCCGGCTGTACGTCTGCTGAGTACTCAGCTGTAGACAGCCAGCCAGGTGGCCCACTACTCGCGTCTTGACGTCGTCACTAAATCCCTGCGACTGTTTCAGGTAGCGGATCACTTCGTTGGCACACTCCATGAAGCCAGCGCGGTATTTCCCTGTGGAGTTGTCCGGGCCCAAACCCTGCGACATCTGTTGCTGCTGCTGCTGTTGGTTCTGGAGGTTGCGCAGATGTTTGACTGTGAGTTCCAAGATGTCGGCTTTCTCCAACTTGTTGAACTGAGAACTCTGGAAGAGGGAAAAAAAACAAACAACGTCAATAAATCTATTGTTCAAAAAAATCTGTGAATAACAAACACAGAATCCAGGAGGGAGGCGTGGAGACAGAAGAAGAACATTTTCAAGCCACTTCATATAAGCCCCATTATCATCATGACAATAATATTAAGCTAGGTAAAACAACACTCCCAATTATGCTCTGAACTTCTACAATAGTCTTGTTACTCAGGTACTGAGACTTAACCCCCCCCCCCCCCAACACACTTTTCTTTTTTACAAAAGTTTTGAGCCAATCAGTAGCAAAGAACTAAAGTTGTCTAAAGTAGATTGAGATCTATTAATACTTGACCCCCCCCCCTCCCCACAAAAAAAAATTAAAATAAAAAACAATCTGCTGGGTGATGAAATGACAAGACAGAAGACTTACATCTTTCTTGGAGCTGTGTATGACCAAAGACTTGAGCTGTGTGAGACTGTCATTGATGCGGGCACGTCGGCGCTTCTCCATCAGAGGTTTGTTAGTCTGGGGAACACAAGGCACGGACAGTTAGACACACAGGCAAACTTATGTAAAAGGAAGCATAAAGATATATAATTCAAGCCTCACTTCGTACTGAAGTATAGGCCTAACTAAGCAAGAACACAAAAACAACGATTAAGTAAGCAAGTGTCAGCACATGACAGTCTTGACCGATGGATCGATGGTGGTTGCAACGTTCGCACAAAGCGACCGCTCGTTGTTGGCTACCAACAAAGCAAAACTAGAAAAAAACCCACAATAAAACAGAGGAGGCCAGGCCACTAGACTAGAATGGCACTATCTGGGCCTAATAAAATAAAAAGTAAACAAAACAGCCACCAAAAGCTGCACATTTCTATATTAACCTTGATAATTCTATTATGATTTAGGGTCTCCAGTAACTGCAGTACTTTCAGTCAGCGCGTTCAGATCTTGATTCTAAATCTATCTAATCTAGATCTAGATACACCAAACGCCGAGCGCAGACAAGCTTCAAACAACTTTCGGCACACAGTTGCCTTGGCTAATCTAAATTATTTCATTAACAACAACAAAAAATTAATGGCTAAAAAATTAAGAAAGATAATGAAGTTCATGAGTACGCCTATGAGAAAAAGGAGCTATAACAATAACAAACACCACATTGTAAATAAAAAATAATAACTTGCCTATTACTTTACGTTAATAATCGTAGAAACCAAATGTAAATAATTACCTTTCTGAGGGAAGCGCTCGGCGAGGGTCGATGGGGCGTTGAAGAAGTGGCGTTTGCCATTGTCATAATTATCCAAAAAGTTTCCTTGAAACTGGAAAAAACTGATCAACAATATAAACAACAGTAGCAGAAATATCCCGGGCGTTGTTGTTGATCAAGGTAAACCAGAGAGAAAACACGAGAAATCCTACACAACAGTGGTAGTACGGTGGTACAAGTACAAGCTTTTGGTGTCGCTGGTCCCGACGAGCGCGGGTGTCAACAGCCAACTGAAGAAATTCCGATACAGCCCGGCGGGTTATATGGCGCGGCCAGGCCCCCGTGTGATCGCGCGGTGAAATCACAACCTCAAAGCCTCTAGCCACCGCCACCACCGACCACATTCAACAGGAGGGGAAGGGGAAGGGGAGGGCGGGGAGTGGGGACGGAGGGAGAGGGGGGGGGGCGACACGGTGGCCACTCTTTCTTCCCCCCTCATGACACATACCGACAGCGTCCCCTAAGGCTGGAC
>NW_004797689.1:466323-469745 GCF_000002075.1 Aplysia californica
CAAGCAATCTCTATTGTATGAGAGCAGCGAGTGGGATTAAGTGGCGGTCGGCGTACTGTGGGAAAACCACGCCCCCCCGGCCTCCACTGTACTGTCCTGATTGTTGTGTAAACAGAGACGACGATAAGGCATTCCTTTGGTCGAGAACACCAAAATTATGGTGCTCGGAACTGGCCATAATCTTTGTTTTTAAAACAATATTTTATATTGTTTTTGTTTTGTTATGTTGTTTTTTTCTTCTATTTGATAGACCTTTGTTACGTTTTTTTCTCTTCCAGTTGATAAAAAATTAGGGGAACGTGAATATGTTGGCATTGTAGGTTTGTATTGTTTTGATTCTTTTTTTTTTTTTATAACGTTCTATTTTCCCCTTTGCAGGGAAGAAAACAAGGGGCTGTGAATGTGATTACATCGGTTCTTGTAACGTGCCTCCCGTAAGTACATGCAGTTCGCCCCCAGATCACGTGATAGCCTCGGGGGCTCAACAGTATATAGCCTACTCCACTTTGCACCCTTTTCAATCAATGTTCAGTCCTCCACCAAAGAAGCCTCGAGGGGCCTCAGTCACAAAGAAGGTGGACTACGTCATCACCACGTATTGTCAAACAGCCAATGAAAGACCCTGAGGCCAACTACTAATTGTAACGCTCAAACAGAAGGGTGTGATCTGGTCCACCAATGAGTAGGTTGCTTTTAACAGTGGGTTTGTTTGTCGTCTATATTATGGTTGGCACTGGCTGGTCACCTTTTTTTCTTTTTCTCCATGAATAATGCCTGAAGGGCTAATCAAAAGTTTTTCCTATTTATCATGTGCTTGTAAGGAGGAGGGAGGGGGTATAGGTGAGTGAGAGTGGGGAGGGGGGAGTGGGGTAGACAGAAAGAGAGAGAGAGAGAGAGAGGGGGGGAGAAAGAGAGAGAGAGAGGGGGGGAGATAAAGGGGGCCAATATGCTTGAGTCATACTGGAGACGCCATAATATCCTTTTAGCTCAGGCAAATTGAAAAAGGATATTTTGTACTAATTCTGTAATTCATCAGCGGGAAGGAGTGCAATGGAAGTTGCTTTCCATTGTAAAGTTGCGATACGACCTTTAGATTATGATATAATACAAAAGCAAAATTCAAGAGCCATAAGAGAATAAAAATGTCTCTGTAAAAAGGAACAACGGGTTTCTAGTTTGTTTCCTTTTTTGGGGGGGGGGTATTGGGGGTGGGGTGTTCCAGAGTCACACAAACATACATACACACACACACACACACAGATACACACACATACATACACAAACAAACATACACATGTAATAAGTCACTAACCTTGTAATCCCCATCACTGCTATTGTTGTCGTGATGATGATGATGATGGCTGTACTTGCTGTCTTGTTGTAAATAGTGAGGGCGTTCGCTGGTCTAGCAGCACACAGATTTTCCAAAGGTATCCATCTGAAAATGTTGACCAAATAATATTGTGACTTGTCCTTTCAATCTTTTTTTGTTCTGCACCTTCTAAACCCTGTTTACTTTTAGCCCTCTTCTTTAATTAAGCAATCAAAATGAAACATGCCAAAAATATACAACATTAGTCAGACATCCTAGACACTATGCTGTTTTTCTTTCGCATTGTTTGTTTGTTGACCATACATCAAAACCATTTTGACCCTCACCCCTCAAAAAACAAAAAGAACAAACAAAAAAACAATAACAACAAACAAACAACTAAAAACAACACTTCTCGTATTTCTCCAAACTCATGAAGTTAGGTAAAATGAACATACAAACCTGTCCAAGATGACCACCCGTTGTTGAAGAGAAAAGGATCATCTATGACAATGTCAGTACAATACATTTTTAACGCAAAGGGAGGGGGGAGTGGGAAGTTTCGTTTGAACAGGTGGAAAGGTGGTCTTCACAGCATGTTCAACTGTGTTACAATGACGAAAATAAACATTTCCCCTGCATCTTAAACTGAACCAGTTCTGTGCACCCGACGACCTACATTTTCAACAAGCACAATCTCTCCCCCCTTTCCCTTTTTTTATCACACGTGTGAAAACCGCGTGCCATACTTGATCTCTAATTTCCCATCTTTTCTGCTTCATTTGAGCACTTTAATGATTTAATGGGGCCGGTCTTGTGCCGAGCCTGGGAAAATGCCGAAAGTTTTGCAAGTGGGCTCTGGCTGGCCTGAGCCATCTGTTGGAGTGATCCCCCTTTCTGCCAATAATACACTGCATTCTCTTACACCGTCCTCGCTCACAATGAGATGGGTAATGGGGGTGAGGCGGACGGCCAGCAAACGGTGGGAAAAACTCATCGTTTCTTCGCTTTTTTGGACGTCTGGGTGTGGGAGTAACGGGGAAGAGTGGTCGGGTGGGGCGGGGTGGGGCGGGGTGGGGTGGGGTGGGGTGGGAAGGAGGGGACGCTGCTTGAGGTGTGCTGATGCGTGCCTTGAGGGGTAGATGGAGAAGGCGAGGGGGTGGGGTGGGATGCTATTTTGTTTTGACAGATTGGGTGTCTGCTACTGTGCTGTCTAAAGATATTCTAATAAAGATGTAGTGTAGATGTTTGAAAAAGCTATGGTAAATTGTAGAAAACAGTTAAAGAAGTTAGGGTCAAAGGTCCGGTAATTCGACCAACAATAACAACACTTAAACCATTGACAACACTGGCAATGTAGTCATACGGAAGATATCTATATCATTTTACGTTTTGGGTACTTTACCATGTTTTGTATTTTGTTTTGTTTCGTTCGGGGTTTTTTTTAACCTTTGGAACTTAAACAACACAATGTTGTTGTTTTGATGCTGTTGTTGTTATTGTTGTTGTTGCTGTTGTTGGTATTGCAGTTATGCCCAGTTATTATCGTTATTGCCTGCCCCGTCCTCCTTCTTCTTCCTTTTCCTCCTCCTTCTTCTTCTTGACGCTGCTCTTATGTTTTTTCTTCTACTTGTCGTCCTATAAAAAACAACAACAACAATCAGATGAAGGCCGACTGAAATCACGACGAAACAACAGAACGGGGTAATCCTTTGTGTTTTGTTTTGTTTGGGCACAGAAAATACCATCGAAACAATAAAGGTCACTTAGTTCTGGGAACAGGTAAGATATAATGTGGGCAGAATAAAAAAGAGGGTAAGGAAAGAAAGATTAGGACATTCAAGAGGCTCCCTCCAACCACCCGCGATTTTAAATGTCGAGGGCAACAAAAATACTCTCTATAACCCCAACAAAAACCCTGTCGGTGTGAATACAAACAGAACATAGGCCTACATATTACATATAATGTAAATAAGGCCTACATATTACATTATGTACATAAGGACATACAGAAGGAGAACCCATCTCAGCAAACAGACGCACAATTACACACCGGCGCACACACTCGCGCGACCTGAACATGGTTGTTAAGAGGGATGGTGGATGGTGG
>NW_004797689.1:471234-473053 GCF_000002075.1 Aplysia californica
CACACACACACACACACACACACACGCACACACACACATACAAACAAACAAACACACAAGAATGACGTATACTAACATTTCAACAGCTTAGTCCATCTCGACTTTACTCCATGAAAGAAACTTGTTGAGAGGGTGTCATTGGAAGGTCTCATTATTACTTTTCCTTTTCCTCTGTTGTTTCTGTTTGTCTTACTTTCCCCCAGCCCAAGAAGGACCGCTGCTGTATCGATGTACAAGGTACTTCTCTTTCTCGAACAAACAACAAATTGTGTCCAAAAACTTTTCTGTCCCTATTGACTCCACAGATCAGATTAAGAGTAGAAATAAACTATAATGATTTATGATGTACCATACGTGGGATCGCCCCCCCCCGGGCCACAACTCCCCACCCCCCCCCCTCAGGTCATCGGTAAACCTGATGGCCTGTCTATGGCTTGGGTGTGTGTGATGTTTGTATGTGCGTGTGTGTGTATGTGTGTGTGTGTGCGCGTGTGTCTCTGTGTGTGTGTGTGTGTGCGCGTGCGCGTGTGTCTCTGTGTGTGTGTATGTGTGTTTGTTTGTGTGTTGGCGTGTATGAGTGTAACGGTCACTATAAATATAAATATGGGGAATTAAATGGGGAGTTAGCCACTAGTTGGTGTTTTTTGTTTGGTTTTTGTTGTTGGTTTTTGTTGCTGTTGTTGTTGGGGGTTGTTTGTTTTTTTGTTATTTGCTTTTCAAATACAGTTCACAGACGACACTTACTACACAGCGTTTTGATAACCCAAAAACATGTTTTGCATGCTTGAGTAAAGAGAAGCACATTGACACAATAAAAGTCGTTTAGAGCAGGGGAAAAGCAAGACAGATGGACAGAAACAACGGAGGGAAAGAAAAGGAGGACATGTCAGTGGCACAGTGGCACCCTCTAACACCCGCACTCACATATAATGTGAGATGACAAATATTGTAAGAACAGGAGCTAACTGAAGGCTACGAAAAAGCAGCAACACCCCCCACCCCCACATAAAAACCCATCCAAAAATAAACAAAATAAGATAGCTCCAAACTTTTCAGACCCCATGGTAGCGCGTGGTCTGGGAATCACAATTTACGGATCACATCGTCTCATGCATCTTGTATATTTTTATACATGTATTTTAAAAACATAAAATGTAATATGATAATAATGATAAGCACAAAAACACCAACGGACTGAAACGTGAATAAATGAATGTATAAGCAGGGAAGGCTATATATAAAATAAAATCTGGGCTTTTTCAGAAATCAGGATTTTCGGATTTAGCCGCAAAATCGACACCAGTGGTATTGTTTGACAACGAGCGTTTGCTTAATAGACGAAATGATTAGCCTGAATGTAGCTGGAGAAGGCGTGAAACTATAATCAAACCTGCGTAAAACGGCCACCCATCGTCAACGAGGAAAGTGGCCGTATAACACAGGGGGCCGTCTTAGTCAGGACTGATCAAAAATGAAGAAAGCAATTAGCAAACCATTCCCTTCAGGAGCTGATCTCAGGATTAGGACTGCCGTCAGGCGAATTTTAAAAGGCTTTTGTTTTCTTTTGAAAAAAGAGGGTGGAGGGGGTGTAAGAAGCGTTTTTTGTTGTGGTTGTTTTTGTTTTTGGTTCGCTTCTTTGTTGGTGATTTTGCGCAAGGGTAAAATAAACAAATGTAAGAAGATGAAGACCAAGTGCCATGGTAAAACTAACACTGGGTCGCCACCACTCGGAGAATAAGCAACGCTTCAGTCGCAAGTTTACGTTTACGTCCATTGTTACTTTGTTACAGATTAGGTCAACAAAACTGTGATCACCCCC
>NW_004797689.1:473153-476098 GCF_000002075.1 Aplysia californica
GGGGGGGTTATTAACTAGCTCGAGTGCACAGTAGAATTGTAAACGGGCTGACTTACCAATGTGATGCTCATACTGTAGGCCTACCGAAACAACATAGGGGGAACTGCTGCTTTTATGTTTCTTCGTCCTAACTGTGGTCATTTTCCTCTACTTCTTTTGTATGTCTGTCATTATCTCGGGAACTGCTATTTCCGGGGTGCCTTGGTAGTCGAAGCAGACTGTGTGCTGTTGAGGCTAGAGAGTGAGCAGAGTAAGCCTGATTCCCCGTTCAGACTTCTCTGTTGACATCCACCGCCATTGGTCAACTTAGGTAAACATTAATTGGACGAACTAACAATAACGACAGGTGAATGGGTTATGACGGCCCGTCCAAAGCGTCAGGGGCCGATTTAAAATTATGACAAAGCGTCGGACGATGTGTGACCATCCATGGCCGCCTCCGCAGGAAAATTTAGCTATAGATTGATAAAATAATAAGGCGGCTGCGTTGGACAGGTGACCGTTTTACACTTAAATTATACAGAAAAAACGCAAGGGTGTGTGTGTGTGGGGGGGTCCACAGGTGGCCGTCAAGGCAGATTTGACTGTATTTTGAAAACTACAACAGTTTAGAGAATATAATCTAGCCAAAAACAAAGGTTATGCTTATGATGTTACCCCACCCCCCACCCCCCACACGCATACTTTCTTTATCCCATCTGTCGGTCTGAACACATACACATGCAAATGTATATATATATATACATGTATATATATACAAATGCACACACAAGCGCGCACACGCACACATACAAACACACACACACACACTCTGCAGCTCCTTCTCACCCCATCTCTCTCACGCTGTTCTCCCCCCCCCCCCCCCTCTCTCTCTCTCACCCTTTTTTCTCTCCCCCCCCCCTCTCTCTCTCTCTCTCTCTCTCTCTCTTTCTCTCTCATGTCTCTCTCAGTTTGTCCGAAACGTGTCATTGTCATTCCCACTAGCTGGATTAGTGATTTCTGGTACAAAGTGTTATGATAAGTGATTAGATCTAGTTAGATGTCGCCCACACGTCACCACGCCACATCTGCGACAGCCACGGGGCGAGGACAAGTCGCTCTGACGTCAGCGTGACCCCGGGGGTCAGTGACCGGGGAAAACAAGCGTCACGCTGAGCACGAGCCTCAGGCTACTCATTCAGAACTCTGCTCACCAACTGAGGACCGCGTCACAGAATGTATTGATTCATTTTGACGTAAAAAAAAATTCTCTTAATAAATCGTCTCCTAGCATCTAATTTTCTGTTTTTTCGTTCAGATATTCTGTCATTTGTTTTCATCTTCACTTTCTACTCCCACTCCTGGCCTCATCTGAGCTCGTCTCTCCTTTCTCTTTCACTATTTCTTTCGTATTAGTAAGAGTTTTACGGCACTTGTAACATAATAGGGTCATATTAGTGCCGTGGGTGGCGTCGGTAGCCTAGTGGTTAGGCTACCGGACTCGTAATCGTGAGATTGCGAGGTCAGGGGTTCGAGCCTCAGCTCAGTCCGACGTTGCGTCCTTGGGAAAGGCACTTTACACGAAATTCCCACTTGGCTCGGTCCTATCGGAGACGGATGTTAAACTAGGAGGTCCCGCCCCTTAAATAACCTAATAGTGTTGATAGTGGCGTTAAACCCACACCATTTAGTGCCGTGACTGTTGCTACTGCTATTTCTGGTTCCTTCTTACTGTTGTCTTTCAGCCAGACCCCTGATCTTAAGGTAAATTACATCGAACATCTAGCCTTCTGGGATATAAGGGCCAACATTTTCTGAGGTCCCGTATGCAAGACAAGTTGTGCATGTTATAGATCCCTTAGTGGTCCAAGAATCGATAATAGTAGGCTTCGGCCACCACAGGGGCAAAATTCAAAATTAGTTCCTACCAAAGCTGAAAATACTCTAGTCAGTATTTTTAAAATCATAATATTATAGAGAACCTTCGAAATCGGAAAGTGGCTGCCTCAACGCAAAGGGCTCTATCAAGTAGGTAAATGGTCACATGTACACAAAAAATCAGTGCCACCGCAGGTTGAAAAACGAGCAGTCCATTACCCCTGAGACCGAACAGGGGAGAAAGAAGAACATTTATATTTTTCGAATTTAGTTTAGTTATTGTAAGTGTTTTACAGCACTTACAATACACATAGGTCATACTTAGTGTCGAAGATTAGTGGTGTTACTGGAGAGTGACATACAAAGAAAAGAAGGATAGGTGAGGACGACAGATATTTGATAGGAAAGAAAGGAGCAAACTACACCAGAGCACCCACCAGCCACCTACAAACGAAAGGCAATTCATTCAGCGAAGTTCGGTGAACAGCATGGGAAACGTTGATGCAGGTGTTCTGTACGCCACCATCGACAGAATTTGTATATTATAATTTAGGAGGCGGGCTTCGACCCTGCCTGTCAGGGCCAACCCGGGCTGAGGAAAGATTGAAATATTCGATAAAAATTCTCTCCACTCGGCAAACGTACTCGGTCGCTTTCTGCGTGCGGCAGTAAAGCATTCATGATGATTGAGATACTCAATTAAAAAAAACTCCCCAGACGGCAATCGAACTCGGCCGCTTTTTTGGGTTTTTTTAGGTGTTTTTTTTTTCACGTGTGGCGGTAAGGCGCCTAGATCTAATTAACCTCTACACCACAGACGCCCGTACATTCTTCTAATCAATCTTTCTCCCCGTCTGCCCCACTCACCGTGAGATCGTGCACGTGCAGTCGGTGGGCGTGGTCAGCTCTCGCATCTACTCATCTCCCGTCATGCCACGCGCGCGGGGCCGTCACAGGTCACGGTGAACTTCCGGCCCCGCTGACCCCAGCCCGACCTGGCTGATGGGTGGACAGACAAGGGAGGTAAACTAGTCAGTCATTAAGGAAACAGACGTGTCACGGGGGGAAACGGAACCCACTAGTTTAGG
>NW_004797689.1:476321-478040 GCF_000002075.1 Aplysia californica
GGGGGGGGAGAGATGGTCCTTGTGAAAAGCGAGTGGGTTTTTTGGTGTTTTTTTTTTAGTCTGCGCTCTATAGAGTGGACAACATATTAGAAAGAAGGTGAACCCCCTCCTCCCAAGAACAAAAGAAAAAAAAAGAAAGAATTTAGAAAGAAGAAAGAAAGAATAAGCGAAAGCATGAATGAATGAATGAATGAAATGAATGAAAGAAAGAAAGAAAAGAAATTAGTGATTTAATGAATGAAAGAAGAAAAAAAAGGGAGGAAAGAAAGACAACCAAAAATATGAAAACGAGACTGCTGAAGACTACACAGTACACTATTATTTTGTCATCAGCTTTTATAGATCTTTCATGTCACTGTCCATGTTGGTAGCTGAAACTCACTGAGGATGATAATATACAATAGATATATTATACACATGTACGTGTATATTTTATACAGCACATAATGAATAACAACTGTATGAATGACATTTAAGGATTATGAAGTGCAGGAGACATCTCTGCAAAGTGGACTAAGTGAACGCGGACATAGATCAAGTAGATAGATGTGCTGTTCTGTTTGTGTTGTATTTTTGCGAAAGTGTGAGTTCTACATCCTCCTAGTATACACAAATAGCTCATGTCATGGGGCTGGGGAAGAGGCACTGAAGGGGGAAGGGGGCACTTGGTCCACTGAAGGGGGAAGGGGGCACTTCGTCTAATAATGTAGCCAGGATAAACCAGTTGAGAGGGAAGAAGGTGAGTGGGTGGTTGAAGGACAAGTCCAAGTCCTAATCCGTAACACCAAAACCTAACTATCATCATCATTCTCACCATCATCATCATTAACATCAAAGTACTTCACACCCTGGATCAAGGTAAAGGCCACAAACAGTTTCCAAATGTCCCTATCCCAGGCTAGCCTCTTGATATGATTCCATGTCTTTCACTTTTGTGTACATCTTACACTGTGGTGTCAGCTTCTACCTGGTCGTCCCTTTGACCTTATAGTTATAGCCTAGGGCAGTCCTAACCACTGAACATCAAATTCTGACCCATGGCTGCAAACTTTTCAAAACCAAATAACAGACTCTCTACGTATGTGGCAGGTCAAGATGATGAGCATTGGACAAGTAACCCCCTCATTCCCCCCCTACCCCCCCACCCCCACCCCTCTAAACTTTCACGCACACTTTTCTGCATGCAATAATTTCAAACTATTCAAAGTAAACATGCAGCAACAACATAAGAAATGTCTTCTAAAGATCTCTCCAATTGACTTATGGGCTTTGTTCTCATTTTTGTTCGTAAATCCTGTTTTGAATGTTTACAAATTTTCTTCAGCATCGATAAATCCATGAGGAGCAATACTAAAATACAGAAATCACTCATTTTCTGATACAAACCCAGATCTTCATACCCAGATCCTTCAAAACTAACTAAGTACACATACAATTTTTACCTACAGGTTGGCAGCTATGCAGACCCATAGACACACTCAGTCACCGCTAGGCCAAACCTGTAATGACCATACCTCATTAAAAGGGTCTTAATATCCGGCCACGCCCACCCCCCCAGACAGGCATGTCATGTCTATACTTCTCCCAGCCCATTAGACGACTGCCGGTCAACTGGTCAGTGGACTGTCCACCCTCATCTTTCCCTCAACTACAGCTCTTTTGTGTCCACAACAGCTATGGGTCTAGTCTGAACCTACCTCCACCCTTCCTCCTCCCCCC
>NW_004797689.1:478604-479986 GCF_000002075.1 Aplysia californica
AGAGAGAGAGAGAGAGAGAGAGAGAGAGAGAGAGAGAGAGAGAAAGATAGACAGACAGACAGAAAGAGAGAGAGAGACAGACAGAGAATCTACCCTATTCCAAACCCTACCCAATCCCCTACCCCTCTGTCTGTTCTACTCTGTCTCCTAGTGGTCGCTCGTTACGGAAGTCCTCCTGTATTAAAGATACAGAGGTAAATGCACAAGAGGCTTCTTTTAAATATTGCCTTAGATTTGGTAGTTTTAGCCTACCCTTCACCTCTGTCAGAGGGCAAAAATTAGCTAACAAATCCTTTGTCCATCTTGCTCCAGTTTGGAACTCCTGTCCACAACCCCTGAGACACAGAACTTCAGAGTCTATTATTAGGAATCATGATATATATTTAAAGACACATTTTGATTTTATGAAATCTTTTCAGAACTATTACTGAGCTAATTTAATAACTTTAATAAGCTAAGATTAATAAATGGAAGAGGCTAGCCGTACTTAATGACGGCTAGACTGGCAGTCTAGCCGTACTTATTCTTAATATGATGGCTAGACTCACCATTTACAAAAAATAGACCTACTGAATTGTAAATATACATTTTTAGTGTGCAGTACCTAAAGTATTTGTATTTGAGACGAAACCAGGTGCCTTAATGACAGTGCATGTATTTTAGAGCTGCTACGTAAGATCCTGTTGAGGCTCTTGCAACACCTATCAAGACTTTATTGAATCATACGTCAAGACATTTGAGGTTTACGGATGAGAATCTCAAGAAAGTGCCAACTAGAATAATATGGAGTGCCCATTAGGGGATCGGGTCGTTTGTTTTCAGGCGACGAGTCGGGCGATCCGCCAGACCCGAACCGACCCGACCTGACCCGACCAAATCCCATCCGCAATGGGCACTCAGTATAATAAAATACAGTAGGCGTTAGGGCACCTGCCTTCGCTTTGACCTTTTGGACACTGCAACGGCCTTCGCCATATTTTATCCAACAACGTTATTAATTAATTGGTTATTGTATAAGTTTAACTACCTCTTCAACACTGTAAGGTTATTAAAGCGGCAGATCTAAATGGGTGGAGAGTCTCTAAAAAGTTCCCCCTAACACTAACAGCTTGAGTTCAGAGAGTCCCGTTGGGTATTCGTAGTCCAGTAAGATACCACCTCGGGTACATGTACCGATGTGCCTTAAGTAGTCCTAAGCTCATAAACTTGCGATGTTCGCTGCGCGTGTTTATGAACAGAACGCATTAGTTCCTCACATTAAAAGGCATCTTTTTTTGTCCATAGCACACTTTCTGACTCCACCCCCCACCCCCACAAACGCACTCTCTCTGTCTCTATTTATTTCTCTCTCTCTCTCTCTCTCTCTCTCTCTCTCTCTCTCT
>NW_004797689.1:480752-482586 GCF_000002075.1 Aplysia californica
CCATCCCCTTTCAAATGTTCTTTCCCCTTCAAACAATAGTCAGAAGTCGACTCTCCACAGACAAAAAACAAGATATCAAGAAAGTAAATGTTATACAATACACACACCTGCTCTAACTGCAACCTGTATGAGCCAATCGCCTGTGTAAACGGTCACTTCTCCCTTAGCGTCTTTGAAAAATGGGGAAATGGTATAGGTTTAACGTCCCTATCAACACTATTCGGTTATTTAAGAGGTAGGATCTCCGACTTTAACGTCCATCTCTGAAAGGACCGAGCCAAATGGGAAATTCGTGTAAAGTGCCTTTCCCAAGGACATAACGTCGGACCGAGCTGAGGCTCGAACCCTCGAACCACGGAACCTCACGATTACGAGTCCGGTAGCTTAACCACAAGACTATCGACGCCACTTAGCGTAACTTTTTACGTTATAATTAATATGACACCAAGACGGTCACTTTTTTCCTCTACAATGAGTGGCCGTCTTTGAGAATTTCTCGCATTATGTACAAGTGTGTATATTCCCCCTCCTAATATTCTATCTTCTCCTCCCCCCCTTCCCTCCCCCACACCACCCTCCCCCCTTACCCACCCTCTCACCAGACGTTGGCTGGGTACATTCCCACTAAATACTTAGCCAGAGAGCTGGAAATCCCTGATCAATAAGTACAAGAGTGGTCACTCACAGCCTGCCTGGGAGGCCCGGATCGCCGCCAAACCTGTCTTCGCCCAGGTACTGACAACATCTGATACTACTAGTCATAATATACTTAGTTTGAGTAAAGAGAAGCACATTATCAATCAACACAATAACGGTCAGTTGGTGCAAAGAAAGAGATGAACGTTGAATTCATGAGAGTCCCCCCTTAACAGTGTTGAAAGGGGCATCAAACTTAAACTAAAACCCATGCAATGACCAAAGAATGGCAACAGTGGTAGAGCTCGAACCTTATTTTCCCTTCCGTCTGGACGTATCTTCTCTATCTCACCGCTGCCTATTGTGAAGCGATTTGGCGGTTCGTTGTTGCATGAAAGAGGTTGTAGTTCGATTCTCGAGTGGGAAGAATATTTTGAGTATCTCGGTCTTTCTGCTGGGACGTAGTATCCTTTTTAGCCTAATCTGAGCATGGCAGGTCCAGTCGAAGCCTGCCCACTAAATAATCTACATTAAAAAAACATAACTACATTGTAGCCTACATTAAAAAAGATAAATAATAATGATACATTTTATCTCTATCCCAGTTGTATGATTAATATTAATAATAATTATGAAACACTTTATCCTTATCCCAGGTGACGAATTAATAAGGATAATTAATTTTTTGAAATATTACATGCGTCTCTATCTTGGCTGTGTGATTAATTGTATATCATCACCATCCGGTGCCTTGTCGACTGGCGTGGGCGATCATGGACCTCCTCTTCACTTTGTCTTGCGTTGCAGCGACGGTGTCTTTCGTTCTTGCTGTTCCCAGCCATGTTGTCAACCTGTCCAGTATCTTTTCCCTCTGTCTGCCTCTGCCTCTCTTTCCATCAATTTTGCCTGTTGTTTCAATATTCTCCAATGCTTCTTTCCGCATTGTGTGTCCAATGAACTTTGCTTGTCACTTTTCGTCATAATATTAAGCTGTCTATACATTCTCTCTCTCCGCCAGGTGTGGGGCACAGAGAAACTACTGACCAGCATGGACGCCGTGGCTATCGGCCGGCCGCCGGAGGAGGGTGCGGAGAGTTTCTGGTCGCCCGGTGACAGCTGGTTACATGTGGACCAGACGGCGGACAAGGAGGGGCTCCACGCCTACCAGGTCAGAGAAGGGCGGGTGTTGAGTAAGAGT